>NC_141391.1:70420410-70475410 GCF_034619465.1 Leptosomus discolor | reverse complement strand
GGAGATACCAAAAATATATATGTCTTAATTATTTTTTGGCATTTTTCAACTTTTGCTGTCAGCTATGTAAACTGAGGTGGGAAGTCTTTGTTTGAATTAGAGTGGCAAAGGAAGGAAGAAAGATGAAACAGTTTTCAATATGCAGAATATGCTTTCAGATGATTCTAGCAGTGCTGAGCGGTGTACCACTTCCAGTATTAGTAGCAGAGGACTGGTTCACATTCTTTGATTGCCTGAGGAATAAATTAATGAGGTTACTGGAGACATTGAACATTTGCATATTCACGGATGCTTATTAGGTATAAAGTGAATGCCAGGTGCATTGAATTTTGGGAATACTAGCTTTGGTTTCGGTCTTCTATTTTTAAAGCAATCACATCTTTCTTTTTCCCTAAAGTGGGAAGTTCTGTGAGGAAAAAAAGAAGCAGCATTTGTAAAAATAATAACACACAAAAAAAATCAGATTAATTCAATACAGACAAAGCTTCGCTATAAGATACACGTCAGAATAAATACGATACAGCACGAGGCTAGGGACTATCTGAATATCTTGTTTGGAACAACAGTTAGGATGACTACAAATATAAAAACAGTTGTTCCAAGACATAAGGAGAACAAATGTCATATTTTTCACTGTGCTGCTTATGGGTTTCTAGCTTTAAATAGCAATAGGAGAACTTATTATGAAGTTACCTTCCATAATGCCCAATGCTTAATTTTAAAGCATCAGTATTCTAGCACATTTTGTTATGGCAAGTCTCAATCTCAGCCTGCAAAGCGCAGAAGATAGAATTACAAAATTTACTCGACTATTTCTCCAAGGAGTATCTGCACATGGTTGCATTGTTGTCAGTGACTTCCGTCATTGCTGTGTGAAAGCACATTGTGTGAATGATTTGCACTGTATCTCATTATTCCTGAAGTTTTTAATCTATATTGTTTCTTTGGGATCGTTATTCCCTTTGCATTTTTAAAGATTTTATGATGTTGGCTTCTTGCTTTTTTCTTCAGTTCTTTGGCTGTCCATATGCTATAGAGCACAGTATTAGCCCCGCTTCTTTTAGCAGAGAAACATCTATCAATTGAAAACATGTGTATTGTTTGTTCTGCCTTTTGCTTGTCCTTTACAGTGTTAAGCATCAAGCGTGTACATGTGCACAGACTACAGGCTTACACGCCCTGCACACAGATAAATACAAACACACGTGCCCACACAGATGTGCACCTACAAAATTATTGGTATCACCTAGTTCCAAGTAGCTAGTGTAGCAAAATCAAGCAGTGATAAGTGTTTTCTTTGGATAATAATATGTATTTACAAATAGGCTCCCTTCTGCCCCCTTGTTTCACAGAATACTGTGCTCAACTTCCCTTTCCTGGATGTTGCACTGTGTTGATCACTGCCCTGCCTCTGCAAATCCTATTTGAAAATCTCATTTGCAGCATAACTGACAACAAAGGCATTACATGGTGTATGCCCTGCATATTCGGCAGACTATTCCTTGCCTTTGTAAGTTATTTCTAACTTCTAATGAAAATACTGTGTGATCAGTTGATGATCTTTTTCATTTATTAATAGTCTGTAAAATTAAGTGTGTCTAATCAAAGAATGGATCCTTTCTTGAAAGTGCAAGGTGGAATGCATTAGATCAGTGGTACAAAAAGCAGATGTTCTTTGCTGCAGTAGGCCTTTCTGTGGGTACTCTAGGAAACAGGGACTTAAACAAAACATTAAATTGAAGAGGATTCTGAGGTGTAATCACTGCCAGCCACTGCAAGAAACAGAAATCCTCTTTAGATATACATTTTCTCTGCATTTGTTTCCAAACTGTAATTCTGCCCTGTGATTAAAAAAAAAATAAGAAAAAATATTTGATATTTCAGTCTCTCAGGGCAGCTTCTGAATAATTACATGCAAAATTATCTATTATATATTTATTGAAAATAATATTGTGGAGCACAAATGTGCCTTTTATTCAGAAAGGTCATTTTTTAAAACATCCATTGTAGCTGCTTCACTAACGTCCAGGGGTTTTTGCCATACACACGGCACAGATTTTTTTGATTATGTAGATTTTTTTTTTTTTCCCCGCTATTGCAGTTTCATATGCAAAGCATGCATCAGCCACATCCATGCTATCTCCTAAAGCAGTCATTCCGAAACCCAATCTGGGGACAGTGCAGACTAAATAAAATTTCATTTTGATTTGGCCTCCCGCTGAGAATGGCACTGCTTTGTTTCAGCCGACAGAACCAGCAAGCCAGAAAGGTATGTCCTGTTTTGCATGGCTGATGGTGTGACTTGAGGATCACAATCAGGCCGTTCATGCTCTCAGGGCTCGGCATCTCATCCACATCCTGCACCGTCTTTCTCTTTTCCTTGCCATTTGCTTTCCTTCTGTGCCGCCTGCCGTCTACCTGCAGGGCAAAGCTATGGCAGACCCTCACACTATTGTTTACTTTGGCATATGTTTAATAGCTGCATGGCTGTTTCAGGGTAGGGTTTTTCTTTTTGTTTTTCCTTTTTTTTTTTTTTTTCCCTCCCCCTCCCCCCCCCCCCCCCCCCCCGCCTTTGTTTTTTCCCTTCCCTATCCACGTTCACTTTCCTTATTTTCTAGGTGTTGAATACACAAATACTGACTTAACGGAAAATTATGTAAGTACTGCTTGCGATGCTTCAGAGATTTTATCAGGAGATTTGTAATGCAGAATTTTATTGTAAATCTGAGGAAACATTTAACAGCTTTGAAGGACTTCAGTTTTCATAGCCCTTTAGAGCTGTTTAGGCAGAAAAGCAGTCACCCATTATAGTTAGGAGAGGGAAAAAAATAAAACACTCTTAGGAAGGGGTCTGGCTGCTTTGCCATCTTCACATGCTTTATAGTTACAGCTGCAGTGCTTGGCTAGGGGAATATCAGTAAATATTTGTATCTCTAAATATTAGTATGTATCTTAAAGCCAGTTTGCTTTCCAGGAGAGACTGTACAGTATGCTCCTTGCTGCTGCTGCCCCATCTTTCGGAGGAGGTGTTGGCATTTGGGGAAATGACTGCTGTTTTAGCCTCTGGAGCAGCTTTTGGACAGGGCAGCAGGATGCCGGAAAGACTCCTTATGATGTGAACTTACTCCTCAAAAGTGTATTTCTCTGTTGAAGCTATGCTATCCCTTGTTTGTGAATAGTTTTTTTTCCGGAAAAAAAAAGTTTTTCATGTGAAATAAAATTAGTATAACATTTACCTCAGACAAAGGGCAAATTTTGATTATGATGTATTTTAACATGAACAATGTTCTGCTTTCATAGGGGGTAGAACGTAATTATAACTCCAAAGAAAATTTCAATCCTTAACAAAACAAAAAAAAAAAAGAAAAGAAAAAGAAAAATATATAGAGCACTGACATTATATGGAAATTCATGTCTTCGAGGTGATTTACAAACACAAAGTTATTATTGTACGCAACAAGCCTTTGTGGTAGGTGATGTTAGTAGCAGCATGTTGCTCAGCAAAGTCTTACGGAATTCTTTGCTCAGTTTAGCAAGTTGCATTCACAGCTTTTATATGTTACTCCAACTTCACAACTTTCATCTTATAACCAAATCCATATTTCAGTTTCTGACTTTCTGAGGTGTCCAGGAGTGCAGGCGCTTGGCATAACCACGTGGATCTTCACGTGGCAGAGTTTTGTGACTTGAAAATCCACTTTCTTCCCATCTTCATTAAAACAAACAAACAAACAAACAAAGAAACCAAAAACCTGGGGTTTGGGGGCAAAGGTTCATCCAAAAATTTTGGAGAAAAAAAGAGGTAAAAATAAGATGGTTCACTGGCTTCCCTGTAAAGAAAGATAGGCCAAATTCAAGGTTCAGCTGCGTACATTAACGTTGGTGAGCTATGGCAGGATTTTCTGTACATGGCATAGGGCAGGATCTATGCCTGTGTGTTTTGTTATTCAGAGAGATTTGCAAAGTGAAATGCAGCTTGAGAGGACTTTAAAGAAGATATCTGTAGTGATGTCACATTTTCTTTGACAAATTTGAGGCTGTAAGGAAACTACAAAGAGACTATATTTACAAGAAACAAGAACGACAGCTTTTTAAATGGATACAGTGGGAAAATTATTAGTTCTGTGTGTTTTTTCATCAATATCCTTGATCCTCCTCCTTCACCCCTCAGGTATCATTGGGATGTTTTCCAAGTTACCAGCTCTGTATTTTAATCAGAGTTTATAAAAATTAGTTCCAACTTTACATTTACCATAATTCTATTTTAATAGTTAAATACAAGTTTTAAGAGAAACTAAACTCTAGGTATTGTGCAACAGTGTATCCTAAATCCTTTATGTCAGAACTCACAGTCCTAGCAGGCTTTTCATTGCACAAAGAGTATTTTATTTTATGTCAATAGCTACATTAAAAAAAAAAAAAAAATTAAATAGGCAGGTACACACAGATCACTTGGAAATAGACAACATTTTTATACACAGTACTCAAGGAAATTGATAGAAGCATTGTTTCTTTATTTCCAGGGATGAATTATTTATTAAAAGAGTGATGTTCATTACGGTAAAGGAAACTAATCTTAGCTCCAGAATGCGCATACTGTTCTGGAGACTTTTTTTATTAATTACATAACTGTTGTATTTAACCAGGAATTAATGCAAACTTTATTCTGGTGTTCTTAGGAGATCAGACTTCCTTTTTTAGATTGGTTTATTAGAGCTGTAACTTTTGGTCATATTTTGGATCAGTAAAAGAAGTTAGTGGGTTTTGGAAGTTGCTTTTGCATTTATCACTCCCACAGAAAGAAAACTGTAAAAATATTAGCCCAAAGTCCAGAAACAAAGACCTCATTCTTAGATAGTCTTATGAGGCTGCCCTCAGTGGACTTAGCACTGTTCCTCATTAATTATATTTGTCTGCTTAAGAAAGGAATCAGATCCAAAATCCCAAATCAGCTACCTCTAGCACTATAATTGCAAAAAAAAACCCAAGATCCTTGTTACATATTTACTTACACGTTTATTTTTTTAGTGCAAAGGACCTCATAATTCTCAGTTCTCTGACTTTTCTCTCACTTTTGTGCTCTACCTGACTGAAGTGACACAACTAAGATAAGTCATACCCATGCCCAGAATCATGTGGAGAAAACAGATCACCTCAAATAGAGATATAATGGCAGATCGGAAACTAGATGAATACACCCAGGTGACCAGTGCCTACTTGTAGTTACATATATGCATACTTGTATGTAAATTAGCTACATAATAGTATAGCTAGTATAGATGTTTATACATGTACAAGTGTGTATCTACAGATACATACATAGAGAGATCTCTGGATAGAAAGACAGAAACACTGTCACCAGGATCCCTGGAGCCCACCAGTGATATATGGACAGATACTGTTACTGTGATCATATAGAAGAGGAGAACCTGCATGATCAGTGTATTTGCTGATTTCCAGCACATCGGAAACTCTCAGCAACTCTGCAACTGATTGTCTAGAAATTCTGGAACAAATTCATGGTCATCTGATGTTAGTATCCGCCTAAAAACTTGCTGAGATCAATAGGAGGCCAGACATGAAGATTTGACTGCAGAATCAGGTCCTAAAGATTTGGCGGTAGCCCCTTGGGCAAGCCAGGACAGACTAATCAACAAACCTTTGGAAAAAGGCAGGAAAAATCTTTCGTAACACTGGGCTTGGGACCTACCAGCAGAATTAATGGACAACTAATTCTCATTCAACTCAAACTCCTCATACTGATGTTCTTTATACACCTGATTTGACCAACACCAATAAAAAAGGTCTGAGAACCTGGTAGGAGATGCTATAAAATTACGTATCAAAGGGCAATTGACTAGGAGCAGATACTATAAAATTATATATCAAAGGAAAGCAGTAATATCCTGTCAGCAAGTATGAGCATAGGAGCCCATTGTGTTCACAGTCTGAAAGGGGTGAGAAGTAGAACTGCTTTAGTTTGGGATATTTTTATCCAATGTCCTTAGAAATAAAAAAGCAAAAATCAAAGTTATTTTTTTATTTAAAAAAGAAAAGATGAAGTTAATCATGGGCTTACTGTTCAAGTTTACCAGAGCAACAGTATGTTATGAAAATTAATGCCGTCACTTAACCCTTCATCTGATAACGTCTCAGGCTTTCAGAAAGTTGCTTTTCTTGTCCACAAAAGTAAAGCAGGGACTTTCTCAGCTTTAAGGAGGTATTCTTCTTATAATTCTTGCTTCAACCAAAAATCTAAGAAGACAATCTAAGCAGCTCATCAAATGTGTGAGTGTAAACAGAAAACCAGCTTTGGAGCAAAGCTAAATAAGCAGAGCTAACAAGCAGGCATTAACTTTTAAAGGCAGAAGCAAAGAGCTTAGCCCAGCAGCTACTCGGAAACTTAGCATTTCCTAAGTGGGGAGAGGAAATGGAAATTTTGAAACTGTAAAAGGAAAAAAAAAAAAAAAGACCAGAAAATCATATTATTTTTGACATATACAGACCAGTGGAAAATCCACCATTGGAACGACTTTATCAGAACAAAGCTACATCCAGGGAGACTATTTCTAAGAAGTACAGTTTGAGATGTGTTCAAAGAACAGAAGAAGTTTGGAGTCTTTGTAATTCAAGTCCCGAAAGATTTTCTCGAAAGAAAATGCATGTTGACCTTCCACATATCAGGGCATATAAATGTGTTAAGGTTCTATTGATTACATTGAAAAAATAGACAATATGTATTAGTTAAGTATTTATTGGTCTTTTCTTATCAAAAGCTGGAAGAAAGACTTTTGTCTACAAAATATGGGCTTGATGGAAGAAATTGCCAGTGAATGTCTAATGAATATTATATAGCACAGAAATGGACTACAGATTAATAAAAGCGTCCTCTCCTTCATTAAGTGTTCTTTACCCTTTGGGGGTGGAGAAGGTTAGGTTACAGCAGCATTATGTCCTCACAATAAAAATACATTTAGTCTCCTAACATCTACTGCAATTGGTCAATCATTACATATAATTTTCTTTATTTTTGAAACCCTTTCCCTCTACCAGCTGTCTGACAAAGCCAAGCATGAAACAATCTGAAAATAAACTTTTGGAATCATTTGCATTCAATGGGAAAATTCCACTAATAAAATAGTATTCATTAAATTTTTCTAGAGATGGAGAAATCTCAGAAGATTCAGAGGACTCTTTCAGACAAGTATAACAATATCAGCCTTTGTCTACAGTGTTTTGAAAAATCACTTCTACTATGGTATCCAGGAACCTCCAAATAATCCCAATTTTTTGTTGTTCTTTAATGATGTCTAGCTTTACTTCTTTCCCCTCTTGAGGTTCCTGTACTTTACCAAGCAGAGCAATGTCTCCTCATGGGTGACAGGCTACCTTTCAGAGGAAATGAATTCATTCTCCAATCCATGTTTCTTTCAGGAGTAAGCCACAAAATCTTGATGCAGAGAGCAGTCACAGGAGGTACTAGGAAACATTTTCTTCAGCAGGTTTTTTTGTTTGTTTGTTTTGGCTTTCTCTGTCTCTCCTCCGAATTAAAATTTTCCTAGATACCTGTATTGCTCTTTGCTGCGGAGGTAATAAAAGGAGATTCCTACACCTTAAAATGGGAACAAGAGAGGCAGTGCTGCGGGAAGATTTACAGGATCCTCTGGATCTTCTCATTTTCACATGGAAAATCCAAAGTAAATTGAAATAAGTAACTTTAAAAGGGTAAGAAAGAAAAAACAAAAGAAGCAGTTAGATAAGATCCACCAGTACCTCAATTCCGTTTGCCATACTGCAAATGATAAACAGATTTTCATCTAACGGAAATGAAAACTTGGAGCTAGTTTTAGTAGGTTGGTGGGGATAAGGGAGAAGAGGATCTATTTTTTGTGGTTCTTCTCTCTCTCTTCTATCTTTTTTTTTTTTTTTTAAGAGATTCAGTTAAGATCCCAATTTGCACTTTAGGGAGGTAAGATGAAAAGACTAAAAGCTGCCTCAGTAGGATCAGCTAAAAGAGCAAAACAGATCTTGGTGTTATCAGGTTAACAGTGATAACTCACCTAAAGGTCCCTAAAAATAGAAGTGAAAGAAACACATCAGTACTGAAGAGCAAGGGGGACAGAACAAAATTCTGAAGATCCCCATAATTAACTGGCAGAGGGTCAGATGAACACTTATTAAAATGCAACAAAGCACAATGGGGTGTCTCAAAGATGGAGTTTCAATCTTAACCACGAATATCTTGATTTTGTCAGTTCCAGCCAAGTCTGCCATGTTATTTTAATAAGTACTTTTCTCTACATATTACTTTTGAGAATTCTGGGGGAACGTTTATGGGGAGAGTTAAAAGGGCAGTTTACAGACAATTCAGGGGACAGGCCTCCTTAGAAAGTATAGGAAGAATGACATTATGGTGATATTTTAATATGTATTTGTATGTGAGATTTGAATGCTGTGAGATAAATGCATCAGTATACCTTCCAGTTTCAAAGGCAATAGTAAGTCTTCATTAAGAAATAGTGTTCTCCCAGTGCAGTATCCCTACTTTATCCTAATGCTGCTAAACACTATATATAGTCAACCCCTTTTTTTACAGCATCAATATGATAGTCTTAAGCTGCCTCTGTCACATAATTTTGATGAGGATCAATATTCCACTTCACAATTTACCCACACCAAATCTCAGCCCACCCTAATCCAAAACCAGATGTCCAGGCAGCAAATGTAGATAAACTGTCTTGAGAAAAGGATTTTAAAGATTTCTTGGCCATAAATATTACTCGTTAGCACAAAGAGAAGTCTGTGTTTTAAACCATAGACTCCATCTAATTCCACCTGATTCTAACACCATTCTAATTTGCTCGATGTGTTTTGTTTTCAGGTTATAATATGTTGTTGGAATTGGCTGATTAAAGATAACTGAAAAGGAGAGAGAGCTGTGAGGACCTCTGATACATGTGGGGGATTTGGAGTTGTCAGGAACAAGGTAGGGCAGGAGAGTAAATAGTTCTTCAGCTTCAACAGCAAAGGGAAAGCTACATCCCATTTCCTAACACTCAGACATGTTGTATGCTATATGTTTAATATATTGTTAATTGGAAGTTTTTTGGATGGAATATAGCTCAGAGTACTTTGTTACACCAGGATTTACAAATGTTTTCTCATATTATAATATGTTGGCCAAACAGGAGAACATTATGAGTAGCTGATCTGGCTGAAGTCCTCAAATACATTGTTTTATGGCAGTGTAAGTTTGTTAGTGTATTTAAGTCCAGCAATAATTTTATTTTCCCCAGGTGTATTTCAAAACACAGCTGTCATATGTGGGAGGGTTTTTCTGGTTTCTTTTTAGTTCTTTAGTAAGTAAGATTATGGGTTCTTGGATTTTTTAATTCCTTCATAAATTATTTTAAGTTTTCTTTGCATGTGTGCATACACCGCCCCCCCCCCCACCCCCCCCGCGCACATATTTACCACTTGGAGGATAAGTTGGATAAAGCAGAAGCGTAATATCACACCTCCCCTCTCCCAAATGAAGGACTGGCGGTCAGAGAGTATCCAAAGTGCTACATACTCCCTGGAAAACAAAGAATAAAATGCTTTATAGGCAACTGTCAATAATCTGGCCTCATATCTGCATTGTTGGGTGACTCTTAGTTCTCTTGCAGTCATGGCTCAAGTAAGCAACAGTGCTGTGGTGCACTGACAAACAGGACTCCAGTCTTCCAAAATCCTGCCCTCCCAATTTGTTATGATGAAAGGAGTTCAAGTCAACCCTGCCCCGAAATGTGTAACCACAACCCATGATGAACACAGTGTAGGGTTTTCTAGAGGGAAAAGCAGGGACTGTAGGTTGTTTAAAACTGACCGGTTTTGCTTCAGTGAAGGAGGAAGCGAACTAGGAGAATAGAAGGAAATGAGAGAAACAGTCATGAGAAGGGTCCCAAGCTAAAGCAGAGACAAATGTCTTTGGGACACAGAATTGATTATGAGGGTAAAAAAAGCAAGCTGGTGAAGGGAAACTTTTTCTATGATCAAGGGGACAGAATTTTGTGCAGTCTTTCCAATGGGGTTGCACTAAATGTTATACCATTCATGCCAACCACCGCCCAAAGGCTTCTGTTCTACAGGACCATGAGTATTTGAGGACCCACTTGAACCAGAGATGTAAAAAATATGAACACCTGTCTGAATTTCACCTCTTCTCTGTATTGCTCCTACCTTTTCTATTTCAAAATAGAAAACTTCTCCTCATCCTTCTCCTTCTGTTTATGAATCCTTCTTATACAGAGGTCATCTAAGAAAGCTGCAATAAAGGAGCAAGATGAAGGAAGAAATTCCTTGTGGCTCTGCTAAGAGCACAGGCATGGCTGCATTATGGGACCCATGAAACCAACAGTCATTACTTCAAGTGGGAGGACTGCCTCTCATGTCAGTTTCCTCTCTAAGTTTCCAAAAGCACATGGGAAAGCAAGATGTTCTTAACATGGAGTGAGTGGTTCATTAATTTAGTATTGCAATAAATGTGCCTTCTTGAGTCAAAATCCTGGAAAGTCTGTCACTTTTATGTGCAACCAGTGCAAACTCATCTCTGTGAGAACAGTGTCCTTGTTTCCCTGAGTAGGGATGCAGGTTTCCTCCATTATCTTCACAATCCACCCTGACTCTCTGGTTATATTCGACCTTCAAGTGGGACAACTACTTTCATCAAATCACTATCATTAATTCTTTCCTTATCCTCTACAGGTACTCATTAGTCTCTCAAATCTAAATATATTTATACATGTTGGTTTTCACAGATTCCACCTACTTTTTTGCCCAAGTTTTTTTTCCACAGTGCTCAAAGCTGTCTTTCACAGTCACGCTCTGTGGAAAGCCATTAATGAATTCAAATCCAGTGCTACCATAGTCCTGTAAAAGGACTGATATGTCCCATTTTTCTGTTCTAAGCAGAACTCATGGACACTGATTATTTGCTCAGTATTTCCAGGTACACAAGATTCAGTTAGGGCAATAAGCTACCATCCAGAAATCCTGGATAAACAGCCACTGTCAATGCACAAGAGCTGTAGATCCAGTAATCCTGGACCCACTGGTTACATCATATATGGACCACATAGACTCAAAGCCATGGTAGCCTGACTTCTCTGTTATCCCAGGAAAATCACAGTTTTCCTGTGAGGAGCAGGTGAATCTCAGTTGAAACTGTTCCTCTAGCCAAGACTTACCCATTGCAAGAGAGAAACTAACACACGAGACATACCAGGTGGCAGGTGCAGGACATTAAATCTAAGTGGAATTCCTGGCTGAGTACAAATCTTCCATAAATCACACTTTCCTTGCAAAGTCCCTTTCTCTTAGCCCTTTTCCAGCCCTGTAGTCTCTGCTCACCCTGCAGAAGAACGCAAAGCACTGTTTGTCTTTCAGGCCAGAGAGTAGACCTCAGTGTGGACTCTCAATAACTGGTCTGTCATGGCACTTTTCCATCGTTTTCATGGTGTCAGTGTTGTCATGCCACTATTGACATCCAGTGTCCTTACAGCCCCTGAAAACCATCTACGTGTCCAGCCTTGGATGGGATAATTTTCTGTACAGAGAAGTATGACAGAATCATCTCCTCTGAGGTTTCATACTCCTTCCTGTCCTGCTCAAGCACAGGTTTGCCAGCATCCTGACCCTTCTACCATCTGTTCATTCTGCAGAAAGCTACTTCCCAGCAGCTGGTCGTAAGTGGAAGGAGAACAATCCTGGGAAAGTCATCCTGCAGGCTTGGCTACCACACAGAAGGAAATTTCCAGGGAGCATTAATTTCCTGGTCCTCTTCCTGTCAGTAGAACAGGGTTCCTTCAGCAATAGGTTATCGCCTTCCCACACTGAAACGAAGGGGAATATTTTTGGAAGATCCATTAAACTTGATTTTCGTTAATGGCTTCCACACATTAAGTGGCTGATCCCCATAGGTCTCACACAAACAAACCACTTCTCACTGTCCAAACTAGACAGTAAAACTTAGAATCACAGGAAACAGGACTCTTTTCATCAGTTAGTCCATGTAAATGGCAGGACTTTCAACGTGCATGAAAGACATCTGCATGACTTGTTCTTGAAATCTCCCATCGGTGGAGATTCTACAGTCTTCCCACATAAGGTAAGCACTCTTCTCCAATGCTTAATTTTTCTTACAATTAGAATTTTTTTCCTAATGCCTGACCCAAATCCCTCCTGCTGTGATTCAAGGCTATTACTTCTTGTCTTAGCCACATTGGGCTTGTCATACAGATTATTCTCTTTCTCTTACATACCTCTCTGCTGCTATCATTTCTCTCTCAGTGCTCTCTACTTTTAGATAGAATAACTACAGTCCTTTGACTCTTCATTCATAGGTCTTATTTTCTGATCATTCTCATACCTTCTGACCTCTGCTTTCCAAGTTGTCCACATCTGTTTTTAACAACAGTGGTAAAAAGTGGACACAGTATATCACTGGAAGTGTCACTGGCACCAAGCAGATCTCAGATCATGTGTTTGTTCTTTCTTCCTTAAGAAAATGATGTTTTATTTGATTTAATCCACAGTGAATCTATTCTTCTGTTTGTAAAGGGTTGCTACGTAATAATAGACTTTTAATACACTGTTTAGGCAGCTAAGGAATGGCATTTTAGCATTTCTAGCATTTTAAATGCTCTCCAAGCATTTCTTGCAGAATTTTGTCTTCATTAGCTTTTTCAATAAAATTGTGAGACAGAGAAATATTATTGTTGCCATTTTTCCAATGAAGAGGCTGCAGGACTGCAAAATGTGCTTTGCAGAAGCATGTTTTGTCTTGTGCCTTGTGAGGAGAAAAAGCGTTACTGGATTCTTCTGTACAGGATTCTGCAGTGTATTTGAAATCTCCTTCCACAAAACATGATTATTCAATGAGTGTGTTCATAGTGCAGGTTTCCAAGCCAAGTCTCTCTTCTTAAGGGCTCTCAAAGGTGCTTAACTGTAAGCTCATATGATTAATATTTTGTTCATTTCTGCATTTTCCATTTAAGTACCTAAGTTTTGGTCTTTCGTGTGCTCCGAGCACTTTGCCAAATTCTTTTATCCCTCTCAGGACAGCTGGTCAAGGAGAAAGGCAGGATGGCAGCTGGAGAAGATAGGACTAGAAAAGAACCTGAGGGAGAGGCTTGAAGTGACAGAAGATCCTGTTTCTCTGAGCAAAGATGAGGCAGAAGGATTCATCTCTAGACCCTACCCCTATCCAGAACATGGAATTTTTCCAAATTTTTAAAATTTACAGTGTTCATCTAATGTCAGCAAACACCTGAAACCCACTTAAAAATGTGTCTTACTTCCCCCTTGTGGCTGATCCATCAAAAAAGGTGTCAATCTACTATTGCTACTAGGTTCTCAGTAGCCCAAATGACAGAGGTCTTCATTGTGCGGCAGAGGTTTCCAGCCTTTAAAGGACATGTGTATAAATCAAAATGGTTCTGCCTGACGTCATTCATGCTGTGCCTATTTTATTTTTCCTTATTTTTTTAATCTTAATTTAACCTTCTTGGTTTTATGCATTGCATGCATAGATATGCGTTATAAAATGTGATGTGACATCAATTTCCAGAACTGCTAGGGTTTTTGCACATAATGCAGTCTGGTGCTTCAGTGGTGTGTTCTCATGTGACCTAAACTGAAATCACAGTGGGTCATAAACCATCACAACAAGTGCACCAAAATGTTTTAAATGCTTTCCTTTTTTTTTTTTTTTTTTTTTTTTTAACTCAAGTCAGAATCAGAAAAATGGCAGCCATTAAATTAGTTCTGCAAAGCCTTGCAGGCAGAGCAGCTGGAAAGAGGGGATCAGGGAGAGGACATTTTTTGCTATTTGCAAGGGGGATGCAAATGCAGTTGCACAGTGTAAGCCAGATTTATATTTTTTGTTTTTCATGTGTTGTAATAAAAGTAGTTTTCTTACCAGTATAACATGTTTCATTAATACAATGTTTAAATAATTAAATACAGCAACTCTGGAGGCGATGGCTAAGATAAAAGTTTGTAGGCAATCCATTATTGTGATCAGACAGTACTTCTTAAAACCCATGGAGATGCAATTTAGTAATTTAACTTCTGAAGTCAGTTGTTTAATAAACTATTACATTTTAATATAGTTTTGTTCTTGTCAAAGGGAATGATTCATTTCCACTCTGTCAATTGTTCCAGCTGAAGTTATTAGTGGTTCCAGGGTTGAGGGGGTGCTGGATTCTGTTTGAATATCATTACCATGCTGTTCCCACTCTCTAGATGTTGCCACTGTAACATTACGCGTGTGATCTTTACTGGTAATAATTATTTTGTAGGGATAGCGACTGCCATCATTTGGGTCTTCAATATTGATATATTTCATTAGGTATAATTCTGTTAGCAGAGGGTAAGATACTGGTTAAGGGGAATATCTAATTAGTTGTAGTAGGATTAAATGAGTATTAGTACACTGTAATAATGGATGCCCCAGAAAGAAACCTGGCAAAACTATTAAATACAGGGAATATAATAGCAGACAATCTAAAGGTTACCTCTGCTACTGTCTGAGTTTCTCAAGGTTTTAAACAGAATTGCTTGCTGAAGTTTTGATATGATCTTATTGTTCATTTTTCTTTATTAAAAAAGCTTTTCTAAAAAATATATTGTTAAAAAAACCTCAAAATGCTGTGTTTCTCTCTATTTGTCTTTCTCCTCCAATGAAGAATTCAGTTATGTAATGTTGGGTGTAGGTTTAATATTGTCTGTTCAGCCTCTTCTTTTGCAAATTGCTGTCAGCTGATAAAATACTGTTAAAGACAGGTTTGGTAATCAGTTAAATCATTCTCCATATGCCCATCCGTTACTTGTAGCAATCGAGGGTGGTGGACATTTCCATGTTACTTCTGCACAGAATGCCAAGGGAGCAAAGACCAGGATGGCAGCAGCCACTGCGCCTTAAGCTGGTCATTGCGAGTCACCTGCTGTGGAGGTGTCTCAGTGTGGTGTGACAGGTTGGTGAAGATTAGGGAGAGAGGGCCTTTCCACAAGCATATGCTTATCACTGGCCATGGTGACATGTGGGATTATTTATGGCCAAGGCCTTTACCATAGCACTTACAGTTCTGAGATAAAAAGCATGCACCAGAGTCCCCACTGCCTCTCCAGCTGAAGAGATGGAAAATGGCATTATTTGAAATTCAAGGAGTTTTTACTGTACACAGGAATAATCCAAAGGTGGAGCGGGATTTGTTATTAACTGTAAATCCCCTTTCCCCTAAGAAAACCAGAGTAAATGCAGGAAATAAGCTCCCATTTATATACCATAGAGACAATGCTTCATTGTCACTTATATTTTAAAGTCACAAGTGAAAAGTAAATGGAAAATGGGAGCAAATATCAAGGTGTTAGTGGCATTGATCCTTCCACAGTGCAGTCAATAAGAAATTTTGTAGCTTACTTGCAACCAATGAGAGAAGGCTTACATATACACAATATTTAATGGTTTATTCTTTAGAACATGTGTTATTCTGCATCCAAATCAAGAGGTGAAATGTCCTCACCTCTTTTTTTAACATTAGTTCTGCACATTTCATATTTGTTTATTCTTTACGTTGCAGTATTTTATGAAAATTCTAAATATTTCTTTAAACACACAAAAAAGAACCTGTATTAAAATCATCCCAAGTATAAATTTCCAGAATGCCTGAAGCTTACTGTTACTAGGTACTTGCAAGGCATGTAAGCATTAATAAAAAAAGAGTTGCAAATGCAATTTCCTTAATCATGCTATAGAAATTTTCAACTCCATCATCATCAAGTTTCCCTTTATAGAAGGGCATTCCCAAAAAGATTATTATTCTCCCATGGTTGTGTGCAAACCCTCAGGAAAATATTAACATTCCTTCTTTGCATTTATTTCTCCTCTTTAAATTATGTTTAGGACTGCCTGTGCCATAACGTGCCTGGGGTCCCATGTGACTAAAGCTAGCCTGGCTATCTCTACATCCCAGAGCAGAATCCATTGCAGACATACTATATGTTACCAAACCCACATGGCAGTCCAGTTCTCCTTAAACATTGTCCTCCTCAGCATTGCCCATTCCACTCTTCTTTCATTTGTGTTCAAATGATTTTCCATTTTCATTCACTGAGTTTCATTCTCTGAGTTTCATCCTTCCAGGAGTCAGTAGGCAGAACTCATGTGCTGTACAGTTGTGGCTTCAGGCAAAGTGGCATCTTTTCTGTAAAAATCTGCACTAGTTACTGAATGCCACCCATCTCACACTGATATTATTTTCTCTCTCTCTTTCTTGGTCACCATCTCTCAAACTATTTGACCCAGATAGACATTTCCTTCCAACCCTAAATTGCATGCTCTGGAACCACACTGAGTAAATTACACTGAGCATTTTTGTCCTAGGAATATTTGTCAATACCATTGTTATCTTGTTTGGCACGGTTTTATTTTTCTTCTTATTCCTACGACTCTGCAGAAGAAAGTTGCATGCAACTTGTTGCATGCTGCAAAAAGTACAAACCTAAAGTGATTTAAATGTTCTCTATTAACATTTCTTTATTTACTATGCCCTATGAGATCTACAAAGATGGTTTCTACATAGGAGAACGTGGGGGCAGGGGAAAGCTAATTTGCTATCAATATGCTAGTCTTATTGTAAATGTCTGCCAAACTAGATCTCCCTTTTTCAAATTCACTTTGGATATATATACATAAATTTTTGCAAACTACTATACCTTGCATGTGTAATGCTGGAGGTATTTGGTCTGTATACAAAAACAAAAGCTTCCTTGTTTTTCACGAAGTGACAGCATAAGAAACAATGGTGTTCTTGATACCTATGCAATACTTCTAGCATTATGGTAGCCTAGGCACTGGCATAATAAAGGCATCAGATAAAATAATAATACTCAAATGATGTTTGCAAAGTTGAGCTCGTAAATGTCAAAGGTGATTTGAAGTGGACAAGAGTGAGTCTTAACAAATCAACTAGGGGCTGCTGGCAATTGTTTCTGCTCTCAGTTCTTATTGAAACTAATATTGGACAAATTGAAAGAGTGATTGCCTTAGAGCCTTCGCAATGTCTTCACCAATCTGTTACCCATTTCCATAAAAAATGGGAGTGAAAATGGCAGCTGACTTCTTTTGACCTCTCTCAATTTCACTGTGGCTCCTGTCGGAGGCCTGAAAAAGCAGTTTTTCAGACAGACCATTACCTGCCATAGCAAGTTAGTTGGCAGAGAAATTGAAAAATATCGGTCAAATAATCTATTTAAGCCTGGTCTTTCTGATATGTTATGATCTGAATAGTAGCAAACGAGCAAAAAATGAAATCCTCAACTTGAAAGTGCATGAACAAGTGGAGTTAGTTCTTTTACCAGACATTTTCTTTTGTTATGTCAAATTATTCTTCTGTCAAATGACTGTCAGCGTTATAGCAAGATAAGAAGCTACCTGAAGCACCTGAATCCTAGTCCTCCTTGTCTTCCTGACTTACTGGTTTCTACCCTTTTGTAATCATGGACAAACAGTTTTGCTCCACTTGCCTTGCTAACTCATTCCCTTTCCATCTAGTATCTTTCCTTGGATTCACCAAAGTCTCAGCACTTTGACACCATGAACTAGTTGCAGAAACACCTCCTTCTTCTAAGATTTACTTTTATGAACTTTTTCTTCTTAGAAACTTGCAATCCCACTACAGTTTCTCTTCTCTACAAAGGCCAAGACCCACAAATCAGAGGTGTGCTGACATTTAGTTTCCCTCAACTTCCTCTGTAACAAATGACAGATCACTTAATTTCCCATGAATACAGGTCAAGCTATCTAGTACAGGATTTACTCTTAAGTATTGCATTTCTCTTCTAGACAGAGTTTAGAAGTACTCCACTCATCTTTCAAGTACTTGAAAATCAGGCAGAGAAATGGAGGTTCCATGACTTTGGGGAATCTTTAAAATGAGTGCATTAAGACCCTAGTCCATGCTGCAGATCACTCAGCCTAACAGTGCTGGGATTACCCAGCAAACACCTGACTGAATCAAGTGAACAGCTTGAACTCTATTTCCACCTCAGCTGTCTTCCATCAAGTTGATTCTTTCTGCCTCAACCAATGTTCCTAGAAGCTATCAAGACCACTACAGTCCTCTCTTCCCTCCCACATCTTCCAGTATATGCATCCTTTATTGTCTCCCAAATTACCTGTGGGCTTCAGAGGTTCTCTTGCAACTACTACTATTACTCTGCTTGGGTTTCTAGTCCCAGCTTTCCCTGACTGCTGCTCGGTCACCAGCCCCTTCTTACCTTGAGGAAGTAGATATCTTTTACTCTCCTTTTGCACAGAAACTAGGCACTTAATGGGCATAACCATGAGTTCATCTGGGAAAGGAATTAAAACTTTTTTGACTAACCATGGCAGTCACAGAGGACTCTTCTTAGTTTCATGGCTAGAAGTGCCATGAATTCTTAAAATTTCATTTTCTTCTGAATATAGCCTTTCCTGCTGTGAGACTTAAAAAAGACATATTATTTGTCTTTGGAGTATCTTAACTAAAGAATTTGGCAGAAATTTCAAGGTTAGTCTGCTGTTACTGAAAATAAGATTTCTCTTGTAGTGAGTTCTGGGTTATTTAATGTAACGTGATTGCTATATCAGAAGCGGATTCTTTAAAAAAACAGATGCACGGTTTTTCAGCAGCAAGAAAAAAAAATTTCTTGTTTCCTTTTGTATGAGTGGAAAGAAACAATTTAGACTTCAGAGAACTCTTCTCACTTTTCACCTTCTTCCATTGTGAAGAACTACTGTATTTAATTAAGGACAGAATTAGATATACTCAGACAAAGAGTATCAGACCCATTTGGTTTCTATCAGCAATCATAAGATAGTGCTAGGGAAGGGACTATGTGAACAACAAAGACACTAAACTGGCAAAACTGGAGACAGTTACAACTGCCACTCTGAGACCCACTGGAGATAAGTTATTGACTGACCATGTTATAAAGTTATAATGCCACAGCGCAAGATGAGGCTTTCTGCAGAACTGTCCTAGTTTCCAATGGAGTTAACACAGAGTTGCCATGTTACTGCAAAATACTCTCCTGTAATTGGCAACTCAATAGGTGATGTGTTGCACTGAGTTGGATCATTCCTCTGATTCCTGATTTTAGAAAAGTTGATCTTCGTGCAGGTGCAAAGTTTAAAGGTATGTAACTGTGGTTTCTAAGCTCAAAATTCGACCTATATTTTGCTAGTTTTTCACTACTGAGTGACTTTTCTCCAACTGACTGTTTTCATTTTATTTCATTTATTTTTATTTTGGTTTGTCAGACTTTAGGACTCCAGGACTATCCAACTACTAAGGGATAATATAACCAGATTAAGTGTAGGTTCCAACTAACAGTGTTGTCCCTTGAAATGCTTCGGTGTTTTGGATCTACAGAGCTTACAGACTGAATATCATTATTTCACTCACAGACACCCTTCTAGTCCCATGAGGCTGCTACATTAACCTCCTACTTTTCAGTCTATCCTTTGTAAAGCTCGAGTTTTTTTCTCTGCACTCCCTACACTGATGTTGAGAATGACCCAGTTCTGATCAGAGGCTCTCAGTAGTCAGAATCTAACTGTGGCACTATGGTCTTATAAAGATATGTCTGAATCTAACTTGACCATGGTTTTTATAACTACAGCTATTATTTCACTGCATGATGTAATGTGCACGTATTTCATATTCATTGCTCCAGAAGAACGAACAAAATACAATATACCTTTTTCCGGATTTCAGAAGCTTCATCTTGTGCAGGGTTTAAATATCAGACTATCACTGATATGCAGATCCCTTCTTCGATATTTAAGGTGAGAACTGGGATACAGCCTAGTCATTTTACTTTCACTGGGGCCAAGTTTTTGATCTCTATGTTTTTGTTTTCCCTCCAGATGTTTTTCTGCATTCACCAAGGAAGACATAAGATTTTTGTATAAGTGTATATCAGGACCCTGTTAGCTCCTGCAGGCAGCTGGGCTGACCAAATTCCTTGCCCTCCAGGACAGCTGCATTCTGTGCCTTTGCAGGTGCTGAGGAGTTAAACATAGCATGGTTCACCTCTTGGACAGACACGGCATTCAATTTCAAAATCCTCATCCTTCACAAGAAACCTGAATAAAAGGGCACTGTGACAGGGAGCAGCATGGGGGGTAGGACCCAGGGTGGTTGGAAAGTGAGCTATGTCTGCAAAAGTATCAAGCATGACCTACTGTCCTCTTCCTCCATTTGCAGTGCTGTGGTCCAGCAGGTTTGCAGTCTCCAGGGTCATAAATCCACATGCATAGACACTTTTCCTTCATCCTTTCTGTAAAAGTATCATTTTTGCACGGTTCCTCCGTTGATTCAAGGGAAGTGGCTGATGCTGAGTGATAACAAATTGTGACGGTGTTCTGGCCAAGACACAAGTCATCCACAGGCTTGTGAAAGGGTGAGCAGGTGGTGTCCTGCGCACCCCGCTTATGGGCACCAACAACGCAGACAATTCAGGGGCACAACACAGGCCTCCTCTCCTGCCTGTTTGCAGGAGTCATGGCTTGACTCAGACACAGCTTTGATTACTTTATTCTGCAGTACTTTGTGGGCGATAGGCTCTTTTCCAAAATGCCTTTCTCACACAGACATCTCGCCTTTCCAGGCATGCCATCCTTCTTTTTTCTATTCTCAGAATATTCTTTTTTGGGGGTTCAGTGGCAGTGCAGCAATCCCCTGAATCTGACCTTTAAAAAAGACTGGGAAAGGGTAAAAATTACTCCTTTTTACTCTATCCTTTACAGTGCCTTTGTGATTTACAAAGAAACAACAGCCACTGAGCTTTCTTACTTTTATCTTTGTTTTATTTTTAACTTTAGTAATATCAAATATTCTTACCCTTCCCCCCTTTTTCATGAAGACTTTCTAGGGAACTTTGCAACTGGCAGTATTCAGAACTCTTTCTCAAAGGGCTGACTGAGCCTTTTTCTCATGTGTTTGTCAGGAATTTAAGTCCTGTAAGTGCTTATGGGGGAAAAAAAACAGTTTTAAAGAGTACGATTTAAATGTCCCACCCTCCTGTCATTAAACAGCTTCGAATCTTTTGTCCCTTTTGATGTCATAATCCTACCCGTTCTCCAGACTACTGAGGACTTATCTAGGGAAAACATGGAAATCAGTACCTGAAAAACAAACGAGTTTGATGGACAGAAAAGCATTTTTGACGGTTTATGTATATGTTTAAAGAAGAGACAACAAATAAATACATTATATATATATGCATATGCATATTAGTTTAACTTTTAAGTTATTCTATACCCTGCTGTTTGAAAATGGGAATGAAGAGACAGTTTTAGTATTCTGGTTAGTAGCACAGACTGATTATCTGAATTCCAAGGCTTTTTTCTACCTCATATTCTGTTGCGGGGTTTTTTTCTGTACTTATGCATGTATATCTGGCATAATATCAAACATTATGTAAAATTCCATAGATCTGAATTGCACTTTCAACTTGCCAGTTGTGTCAACTTTAGATACGACTTTTTTTTCCCCTACAAAGTCTTACTTTTAAAATATGGATATAAAATAGCAATTAGAATACTGTGTCAATCAGTGTCCACTATTTCAACCTGCTACTTTCACTTAGAGTAGCTTATACATTACACTCTATTCATGCTGTCGAACTGCCATGCCCTAGAATGAATACAAACTAGGGATAAAAAGCTTTTTGTTTCAAGGCTCTGCAAATGTGGAATCAGTTACCAGTTGATTTAAGAACAATTGGGAGCTTTTCCTGTCTTAAGATGGAACTGAAACAATACCTCATGATGACTAGAAGTCGTTGTAATTGTTTTAATTGATGTTATTCTAGTGTTATCTTGGTTTATTGTTTATTTATATGCATTTGTTTATCACAGGTCATGCTTGAAAATGGGCTTTCATCTCAATTTACATAGTCAGCTAACAAATACATGTATGTATGTGTATCAGCTACACTTGTTTATATCTGACAGCAAAACCATATGTATTCTACATATATTTCTTGCCTTTACGTTTGTGCTATTGATTAAGACATCTGAGTTTGATTCCAGCTTGACTTTTAAGTTTGCAGGACAAACCAAGCAAGTATGTATCTAATAATATCAGTCAAATTATTGTTTGGCTCCCAAAACACAAATCAAGTTAAAGCATTAACTAAGCACATGTTACTGTGCTTTATAAAGCAGTTCGCTCTCTAGTTGCGGGGTTTTACTCCTGCACTGTGTTGGCTTTAAGCAGCATTAGCATTCAGGAATTATTTTTGTATCTCTGAAGGCAAACGATATAATAAAAACAATGATAACATCACTTGTAAAGAAATAAATACAGTCTGACATCAAGTATTTATTACCATAGCTGATAAAGTAATGGCATGTTTAATTTACACTCTCTGTGAATGATAAATATCTACATAAGTATTCCTACCTGTCTTTACATATCCAGCAGGTAAACTAACAATATATAAGAGAAATAGAGAGGAAGAGCAAGTCATTATTTCATCTGTTCCATTTACAAACTCAGAAGTCACAAATGTGCAGCTGGGAAATGTGTTTGTCTCAAAGCTTCAAATCTGTGACATGTTAATTCATAAATAACTGCAGTCACATGGTCTTCCTCGAGGGCATTAGCTCAGTATTCCCAGTACAGTACACTTACTTGTAATAGAAAAGAGTGGACAAAAGTGGTTTTCATAAATCAGATAAAATTGCTCAATAAATCCAAAACATCTTTCATTATTTCTAACAGAAAATGAGCTTAGTAGTGTAAGCAACATTTTTTAAATTTGATTGGTCTTCAGAAATTGGCAGGTGAGGAAATAAAGGGCAAGGCTACATTATTTTTGGTTATGGAATCTGTCAGCTAAAGATTTTAAAGCTCTGGACCAAATACTGCTCTGACTTGCATCCCATGCTAACCCATTCTAACCCATGGACAACCTTATATCCAGATACTAAATACTTCCATTAAACAAGAGCACTTTTCTATTGAGACAGTCATATGATAACATCGCCTGTGTCATTGTCTAAATGCAGCTGTTTGCAAAAATATAGGCTTTTTCCCAAAAATGTTGTCTTTGGTACTCTGACTGCAGAGTGAATAATACAGTGTGAAAGGAACCTGAAGGAGCCGTTAGGGTCCATTGTGTCAATCCAGCTGCTACACATGCATATTAAGTCCACATTTAAAAGTGCTTGTGAAGCTTTTTCCTTTTGTTTTGTTTTGCAGTCCATTTTTAAGCATTCATCCCTCTTCCTTTTTCATTGTCAGAATACCTAAACCACTCTGAACTAGCCTTTGGAGAAATTCCAGCTTAAATTGAAAACTATTTTACTTATACAAGACTAAGATTTTTTTTTCTTTTTTAAATCAGGTGAAATTTAGGAAAAAAAAATTTAAAAAAGAAGATTTAATACAAAAAATTGCATTTCCATTGGTTACTATAAAAAGCGTCTTGTCTCATCTGAGAGCTGGTTGTCAGGCTCCAGTCAGCATTGGATTTAGTCTCCTGAAAGTAGGAATTTGAGTGGAAACCTGATTGACCCTGGCTGTAGCTATTATTGTTCAAACCACCTCAAATTTCTCTTCATAAGAATAGTTTTTTGTTCAAATATCATATTAATTTGCTGTAGACATATGGTTGTCATCCAAAATCTTGTATTTCTAATAATTCATTTGCTAGAATACTTTGAATTCAGAGAATCAATCTTGTGAGTGTAGCATAAGTACAGCATCACAAATGAGAATGCCAAATTTAAACTGTTTAGTCTGGGAATTTATTGCTGGCACTGGAATGGTAGTTGGCAGAACATGTCCATATAGGAGGTTCGTTCAGCTACTTCATTTCCAGTCTATGTCATTAAGCCGTGGTTTGAGGACACTTAGTATTTCAATGCAGTAGACAACAAAAAGAAAAACATCCCCCCTCTCCCTTTCTGTTTAATTGTATATTGGTACCTCAGAATTTTGGCTTAAATATTAATCTGATTTGCATTTATACACTGGGAATTGCTTAGAGTAATTGAAAAAGTTTGCCATTCATATAAGCTGTTGGTGTCCTGGATCTTGATATTAGTCCTAATGCTCATTTTACAGATGCACAGTGTCTTTATCTTGAGTTTTAATAGCCTGAGCTATATAAAGGGGGTCAAGCAAGCAGGTAGTGTAGGGCTAGGGGCACTGTGTTCACGAAAAAGAATTACTTCAGCATTTGCCACGCTCCAAGCAGACAAAATGTAGGTTTAGGGTATAAATTGTGCTTTTACTAGTTAATGGAAAGTATAGGGGTGAAGGTTTGAAAAGGCTTTAAAGACAAACCTTGCCCTTACCTGCAGCAGGCTGCGAAAAGGTGTCAGACACAGCCGGCCACTACCTAGACCCAAAAGTCACCCTGCAGCTGGAAGTTATGAACACTTCTGTTCCCAGCTGATGCTGTAAATGCCCTCTAGTCACCAGCTAGTCGGAGGATGGGAAATGCGGTCACATCTCTAAATGCATAAAACAGATACATATCAGCATTAATTTCAGCCTGGAAAACACATCTCTGCATTTTCTCTTTCAGATGAAGACAGGGATTACAGATAGGGAAAAAAATAACAATAGCAAATAAACCTCTCATTGTACTGCACAGGGTCAGAGAACCACAGAGCTATTTACCAGCAAACACATCCCATGCAGGGCATTCAGCCCAGTCTTTTTTCTCTCCTTCCCTCATGTATTGTGTCAGGGTTGATTTCATTAAACTTAAACTATTGGTGATAGATCAACGTTGAGTCTCGACCTAAAATCCTGCAGTGGAGGTGATTCTGGAAAACCCTTTGACGGTTTGCTCCATGACCTAACTGTTCCTGCAATTGTAAAGTTTTTCCCAATGTTTAACCCTATTATCTATGATGCAGCTAAAGTCCATTACTTCTTGTTTTGTCCCCATTGACTAATGAGAACAATTGGTCCCTGTCCTCTTGGTAACACCGCTTTATGCGATTATCGAAAGTTATTATGTCTCCCTTCTGGCTTCTCTTCTCTAGTCTGAACATATCCCAGCCTCTTAAGCTTTCCTCATGGGCCTTATTTTCAACCCCTTTTATCATTTTTGGTGTCCTTCTCTTAAGTCCTTCTAATTTGTCTGTATCCTTTGAAAAATGTGGTAGCCCAAACTAAATGCAGCTCTCTGGATGAGGCTCAGATGAGTCAAACAGAGCAGAAAAACTGCCTTCCTTGTATTACATAGGATGCTCCAATTAACACAACCTAGTGTAGCATTTGTCTTTTCTGTGATAGCATTGTCTTTTTTTGCTTGTTCAGTGTATTGTCCATTATCACTACTGCTCCATTAGCTGGAGTTTTGTGGTCTAACTGGTTATATCTGTAACTTTGATCATTCTACTCTTGTTTGATCATCTGCTTTGAGTTTCCATACAGCCACATGTGCTTCCCAGCTTTATACTTCTTTGTATGTGGCTTTACCTTATCTGAATCTTTGCACCAATGCCACTAATGTACCTTTAGCCATTGGAGTAGTTTTGCTGTATCATCTGTAGGACAGACTTTTTCCAGCAACTGAATACTCTCTTCAGCAATACTAAAGCCCCATCAGAAGCTTATCTCCATACCCTTTCAACTGTGCTACTGTGCATGTAGTAATTAAAAATTATATATCCTTTTATACATGTTATTTCCTTGGAAAAGGAATATTTCCTTGTACACAGTTAATCAATAATCTATGAAAACAGCAAGAAGGCTAGACTAGAATTATCCGAAACAAAAATTTTCTTATTTGCATGGACTTACGGTACTTTGATGTGACATTACCTTCCACTTTAGTTATGAAATAAAATGTTCAGCAGTTTCCCACAAGTTAGAATTTCAAAATGTCATATCAGAAACCCAGACAAGTGAAGTTCCAGAGCTGGGATATGCATCGGTCCCCAACCCACCCAAGATGCAGGCAAGAGGGAATGCAGCTGCGACTGAATCCCAACCCAGGGATGCTGCCTTTGCAGAACTAGCCTGGTGCTATGCTAATTCTAGGCTTGCTGGCATAAAAGCCTTGAGAGGCTGTTTTGTGTTGGAGCTGCTAGAGTATTACTCTACTGAAACCCAGATTTGAGGAGTTGCAGCTCAAGTTTTCAAGGCTTCTCTTTCTTCAGCAGTAAACACGGAAGACTTCAGAACCCCAGGATGGACCAATGAAATATTCTCCAAATCAGATCTTTAATAGGCCAATATTTGTCAAATTTAGCGAAAACATTCAGGTTCAGCAAACATATTTTTCTCATAATATATTGTTTTGTTAGGCACTCTTTGCGTGCACTAATAAAGACTCCTATAGTGCCTTGGTTTATCTGCATACATCTGAATCTGTCCAGGGGTTTTCACAGAATCATAGAATGGTAGGAGTTGGAAGGGACCTGTGGAGATCACCCAGTCCAACCCCCCTGCTAAAGCAGGTTCACCTACAGCATGTTGCACAGGACCGCACCCAGGCAGAGTTTGAATAACTCCAGAGAAGGAAACCCCACAACCTCTCTGGGCAGCCTGTTCCCGTGCTCTGCCACCCTCAAAGTAAAGAAGTTTCTCCTCATGTTCAGGTGAAACTTCCTGTGCTCCAGTTTGTGTGCATTGCCCCTTGTCCTGTCGTTGGACATCACTGAAAAAAGCCTGGTCAAGAGTCATGGGATTCTTGCTCCAAAGCAGAGCTCAGAAACTCCTTTTGCTCTTACTTACCTTTATTTCTATTACTCTTTATTGTGCATGAAAGAAAGTTCTTTGCTCTTGTTGGGCTAACGAAGATTTATAATGTTTATTTGTTTCCTTTTCCCTCTTAACATGAACCGGAACAGTTTCCCTTACTCAGGTTTCCAGAGGTATGTCTACCTCACTCGTTCAAAATGCATTCCCAGGAGCAGACAAGAGCACATTGTGCCTGCACGCAATCCAAACCGGGGCCTTGGGCAGCCTGCCCAAACATGCCTGGCAAGGTCCTAACCACCTACTTACATATTAATACCACTTAAGAATGCCCCGTGTGTTTGAGCCCACAGAATGTCGCATGTGCTAAATAAGAGTGTTTTCTGCCCAGGCATTCGTTGGGTGCAGAGGCGTGGCAAGCCCGGAGGGCAATCGTGGGGCACCCCTCAGAGAAAGAGTTATTCCTTCTCTCAGAGGTGAAATGACATTGCCAGCACGGTCAGTCTCAGGCGTTTGAGAGTGAGGAGGTAGGCTACCCAAAATATGAGATTTTACAATATATTAATAAGTGTATAAACTTATATACGCTGATATTTATAACTTGACATATATTTCTAACAGGAGAGTGAAATCTTTTCCTTTTCCTTCTTTTTCTTTATCTTCTTTTTCTTCTTCATTTTCTTTTTCTTCTTCTTTTTGAAAGGAGAAAAAGAGAAAACCAAGTCTCTCCAGCTGTATTCTCACTCTGGAAATACAAAGCAGCACTAAGGTTTTTGCAATAAAATGTTGATAACTCCATATGGTAGAAAGTCCATGTAAACAATGACTTTGAACAGGCCACATGCTGAGACAGTGACACTAGGTTAGTGTAGCTATTCCCTCTAGCACAGCTGTAGCTTATACCAGCAATAAAGGCTTTCTGATGGTGTGTTATTCACCAATTCAAAATGCAAAAGAATTTTTATCAATAACAGTACTTTCAGATTAATATAGTTGCTTAAACATTAAAGCTTCTGCAGCACAGCATTTAACAGCACAGTTAAAATTAAAACCATGAATAAACACGCCACCTCAGATTGACATTATTTTACGAGCCATTCCTAATACAGATCTGGCCATTATCTTACCACTGCCTATGGCAATAACGTTGCATATATGAATAAAATGCTTGCTTATACAATTGGTCTGTATTTCAGACCTGAATCTCCCAAAAGAGAGTGGGAGTGAAACCCAACGTACTGAGTCATGGTAAAGTTCTTTTCAAGGCCAAGGAAAATGTAACTCCCAGAATAAATTACCGTACACAACATTTTCTTTTGGGCCAGTTACCACTTTGTAAGAATCATTCAAGTGCTCTTATCTCCTGTTCTGAAAGGCTTGCTTTGACGTGTTCAAACGTTAGCTGCTTGTTACAGGAAGACTTACTTTCCAGGGATACAAAGATTCAGTCTTTCATCAAACTGTTCATAGCGGTACATTTACTCTCTCTGAAAAAATTGTTTCTGTTGATATAGTTCAACTACAGTGAAGAAGAAGAAAAAGTTCAGTTCTGAGCAGATGGTTAGGATGACTGACTGCAAGCCAGGGCTAAGAAATTACTAAATATTGCTTATGTTAAGAGCAGTGTAATTCCTCTACATATCTCACTTCCAATTCTTTAGCTATTTTCTTCCTCCTCAAGAAAAATAGGAGTTAGGAACTATTTCAGGATGTTTTCTTTTTTTTTTTTTTTTACCATGTTTTTATAATCTTCTATTTATTATAACATTTTTCAGTATCAGGGAAACCATGAAAAGTTTTGTTTTGTGATGTGGGAAGTAGTTCTCCAGAAGCAGGACCAAGAGAGGAATCTTCCTCATTTTATGAGCATAAAAGTAAAAGGTTCTCAAGATATAAATGAGTCCCTTCATTCTCAAACATTTCCTCTGACTGATTTCAGATAGCTAAAGCTATAAGTCTTCAGTAGTGTCACTTTTTTGGAAGTTTTGTTCTCAACATATTAGGACTGATGAATAAGGCATGGGACATTCCACAGTATCCCAGCTGGGGGATTATGCAGCTGGACAAAATTATCCCTATTAGGGTTTTTTTTTAAATGATGATGTATCTTTTGATAAACCTTCTCGTTATAGCTGAATAGTAGAGACATTATAGAACATAAATAGAGACATAATAGGACAAAATAATTCCATGAAAATAATGATGTTTTAATTTTGAACAAATGTGCCTTTAGCCAGAGTGTTTGTGAGCTGTCTTGTGATTACTGCAAAATGGGAATAGAAAGTGATTTTTGATTCTGAAATATGATGATTTACAATAGAAAACCTGACTCCGAGTTACTTCCACTCAGAGAAACACAACATGCAGTGTGTTCTGCTCCCAACTAACCAACATAACAGTATTGAATGCCAAATTTTGAATATCAAGCACTTGCAGTGAAGTGCTCATAAATGATACACCTTCATTCAGGGAATAATTCTGAATAATAAATCTAAGAAAGTCATAAACTGCTCTTGTACAATTCATAAATAGAAAAAGGAGGTGAGGTTTGTCTAACAAATTATTTGGAGTGAATTATGCATCCAGCAGCTACCTTGATTCCCTGATCTGTATTTTCTAAAATTTGTATGGGATGTCTCCTCTAAAGATTTTGCAATATAATTACCTAGATCAGTCATTCCCCAGCTGGATCCTCTACAGCAGCATCAGTGTGCTCATGTATTCCTGGATGAGACTGCTTATGCACCTTTTCCTTATGCCACTTCCACATCACCTTTCTAAGCAGATTTGTCACCTGTTCTGGGAGAAACTGTGGCCTTCATTTCCTTCAGTGACCTAAAATAATTAAGAGCTAAATCTCCTGTCTTCAAATACTTTTGCATATGCACATGAGTAGTTTCATTGATTTTAGTGGGTCTATTCATGGAAGCACATTTAAGCAAACTTATTTGCAGGTATGAGCTCTTAACAGATTTGTCTCCTACTGTTAAGGGCTTCCTACTTTATCAGTAAATAGATCATTGTCACTCAGCAATGTCTGAAGCACGCACTACTAACCAGAGGAACTATGAATTATCTAGAACAAAAATCTGTAATAAAATTAACTGATTTGCTTGCATTTATATCATTATTTTCAATTAGATGTTTCTGATTTACACAGAAACACACGATATCAGAAAAAGACCCCATGTGTTTGGAATCTTCTTTTGTTTTTGAAAGGTACTTTGGGTCAGATCCCCAAAGAAAACTCTGCACTTAATTACAGTTTCCAGAGGTGCTTGGTAGTAAACATGGCTCTTAGCATTAAGAAAAATTGTGTATTTTTTCAGCCATTTGTTGAAGTACCACTGACACTGGGACAAAAATGTAGATGGCTGTAATGCATTTTATTGCTTGTAACCTATACAGACAGCACTGGAGTGCAGCAGTCAGCTGAAGGAGCTGCTTTTGGAACCGGGAGAGGGAAGGAATATCTAAATGGGTTAGCTGTTAAGAACAAGAAGCTTTTGATTTAAGAAATATTAAAAGCGAGTTCCTGGATTTTATTCCTGACATACACTCAATTAATATATTTTCCAAAACCGAGACACCATATTTGAAGGATTTATTTAATATTAATGTAGGCATTAAAGGGATAATCTAGTACCTGTAAGATGCTTTTAATTTTTTTTTCCAGGTTTTGTTTCAAAAATACAGAAGTTGTTTCTGACCTAATTGATCAAAAATGCTTTTCTTTTTCGGAAACAGTGCAAAATTTCTTTTCAAAGCAAATGAATTTAGGGACTGGTGAGAAAGGGAGAAAGGTAATATATGCTAGCAAAAGGGCCAGGATTTGAGCTGGAAATAAACCTTCAGTATAACATGCATTTTGATATTGCTCATATAGACATTCAGAACTTATATTTCTTCATTTGTATGCATACAACTAGTTAACAATATCTGTTACAAGTCTTTCCTTCCAAATTTCTTGGAAAGGGTATTCTTCAAAAGTATCTTATGATTGTTCTTTAGAAATGTCCACTCATAGCAAACCTTACATTAAAATAAGCTAATTAATCAAATAATTTCATTAATTAGAGAAAAAATGATCAGAACAAATTATGTATTTTTATAGGGTATTTGGAGATATGTCTAGGTACCTTATCCCAGATCTACTCAAAAAGTTTATTCTTCTTCCAGCTGAAAAGTTCACCTGCTATTTTACAAAGATAATTATATTAATATGTTAATCACCAGACAAATTACTAGAAACGATTAGGCTTATTGTAAAGAGAAAAAAGTTATCACCTATAACTCTATTATTAACTTGATTAAATTTTTAAGTAAAAAAAAACCTACAATATTTTCTGGCTGTACACACATATATGTTTCATACATTTAAATTCTGTTTTTAAAAAAAATCAAACAACTATTTACACATTATCTCCTGACTTTTTAGATGAAGTACTGAACAAAGAGTACTAAGACACCACCACCACCACCCCCCGGCCAACAGTTTGACCTTTCCCTTGTGATCTAACCTCACTTTCTCCTCTTTTTTTCATTTTTAATAGCTGCATGGACACCATTTACCAGATACAAGAGGAATACCTTACATAGGCACACAACCCAGGAGTCATTTTAATATTCATGAGTTTTTCAGCTTTATTAAAGAAATTCAAGTAGCTAGTGAACATTTAATTGCATTCTTCCACCATATATCTTTTATCTGGCTGTTAAAGTTAAGCATTACTAATGCAGTTTAACTTCTTCTTTGGAATTCAGCTTCTTGGCAGATATGTAATACACACTTTAGATTCTCGAACATATGTACCTACACTAAAAAACACAATTAATTATAGTTGCTACCAAGGTCCTAAAAACATGACAGTTCCCAGACTCAGCAGGTTACCTTTGAAATCACTGAAAAAAAAAGAATCAAAAATTTAAAAAAATTTAGAAAGTTCTCCCCTGAAGTGAAAATCGAGAGGTTCATTTCCCACTCAGATTTATTTTTCAGAGCTCACAAGGAAAGTCCAGATTTAGGTTTCAAAAACCACAAGGAAAAAAGGAACCCTCTATTGTTACTGTTTTTTTCTGGTCAAAACTTGACATTTTCCAATTGTATCTCCATCCAAAACAAGAGATCAGTTTAGGAATAAAAAATACAATTACTACATGAAAGGAAACGACATTCAAATGTTGTTAATTAAATGAGGGAGTGGATGTCAATGTTAATGTGTAGGTACATAAAAAGAACCTTATTTTGCAGATGTATGACAGGGCTCCCTGAAGAACACAAGTTTTTCTATATTAATTCCATGGTAGTTGAAAGCTACATAATCAAAAACACCTTCTAAGTTTGGCAGAAATATAACCCTGCCTGTTTGAAATAAAAGGTCTATATGGAAAGTTCAGTTTTGTTTTGTTATTTTTTTTTTATTCCCCCAGGGTCATTGTGGTGGAGGAAATATTTTTATCCAGGCCTCAGGAAACACTGGTCTGGCTAGTGATTGCAGTGGTGTGGGTGGTTATGTGAACAGTATTTACCAAGGGCAAAGCATGCCATCACTTACCTCTGTCCAAAAACTCCTGTGCTACCAGAACTAATCAATGTCAATGGCCACCTGGAAATAACCAGCAAGGAAGAACTGTGGAAGCTACTAGCCTGAAATGACACTTCAATCTGAAATGAAGTGAGTCAGAAATGTGCAAGTAAAATATCGGTATGGATAAGCAGAACCCTGCTGAGTTACATTTCAAACAGAAATTCTGTGAGAGGCCATTGTGTACTTCACTTATATAAATGGGTTGAAATGACAAGGAACATAGAGAGTTTTCTGACAGAGTCTTCATGCTTTGCAAGTGAATACTTATGGCAGAAACAATGTGGCAACTTCAAGTTACAGAAAACCAGCAGATTTTCTGAAGGTAGTTTTACCAATTTTCACATTTCTTTCCAGGATTCTGCAAATGTTGCTCATGTGCCTCTCCTAATATAAGGAAGTCAATTTCCTATTCGAGACCTGAGAATTGGTGCATTTAAATCTCTAGATCTATCTGGGTTCCTCCGCTGTAATTCTGCCCATTCCAGATACCTACAAACCGGTTGTGTTTTCCTTGGCTTCTTCAGAAAACATGGAATGAAAATGTTGATATCAGCTGTCAGGCTTAGAGTACACACAGTTTCTTAATTTACAAAGGATCTTCCATATATAAAGTTCATTTATGGTAACACGTTTAATCAACCAGCACTGTCTTTGATAACACTCAGGCAAGTATCTTCCTATGTTTTCTTTTTTTCTTCAATACTGGTGGAGTTCATTTAGGAGAAATGCCTCTTTAGGCTATTATATTTTAGCTTGTCTTTTCTTTACATATTCTGTTTTTGAGATACCTGCCATCATGTTACAGCTCAATTTTTTATTAAGCATTTTTCTGAGAAATCTTTAGCTTCCAAGCTTAATCAGCATTGCTCTATCTTCCACTTCCTGTTTTATAAAATATGACAAAACACAGTTTACTTTTGGTGGTAGTGGCTGTCCTCTATCTTTACTTACAGATACAGCATTATCTTCATTTTCTATTAAATCAGCTAGATGTCACCACTCATCTCTTAGCTAAGTGATACATATTTGGAAATACTAAAAGAATTGCAAAGGACAACCTTAACTGCAGGTCTGCTATAAACTTTTTTTCTGGGGAAGGTGGCATGGAGGGAGAGGAGAAATACAATTATAAGATTACACTGATACCAGGCATAATTTTTACAATAGGCCAATACATTAAATTATTAATGCCATACAAAACCACTTAAACAACATAGTGCATTAAGAACAGATGACAAAATAGAGTGTATTCTGGTTTACCTCTTGATTTGCCAAACCATGGCATTGCCACTAAAAATGAACTAGTGTTTGGCAACTTGCCTGGTTTTCAACATGTGCTATAGGGAGCTGAACTTTCACCATAGTCATGACTGATTAACAGCAACTTTGGTAGCACCAGTGGTAGACCAGCAAGAGTCTGAGAATCAGAATTTTTTTTTTCCCTTCACTTTGCCTCAGATCTCATTTTCCTCCCTTCAAGTATTTCAGACAAAACTACTCAATAGTATCCAGCAACAAGTCCAGGGATATAATCTTGTTTTGTACACATTGAAAAAAATTCTGGCAGTCTTTCCTTTGAAGTGCTCCAAGTCTTCTGTGCCTGAGAGAAAAGGCTTGACATTACAAAAGGATGCATAGCATTTATATAAATTCAAACCCATACCAACTTGAACAATGTTTTTGGAAAAACATTTTCAATAGAGGTTTCACAAAATTACAGAATCACGTAGGTTGAAAGGGTCCTCAGAAGGTCTCTAGTCCAACTTTCCACTCAGAACAAGGTCAACATTGAGGTCAGAACTTGGGTTGCTCAGGACTTTGTCCTGTCAGGTCTTGAAAATCTCCAAGGGTGGATTCCACAGCCTCTCTGGGCAACCTATTCTAGTACTTCATTTTCTTCACAGTTAAAGGTTTTCCTCGTATCCAGTCAGAACCTCCCCTATTGCAGTTAAGTCCATTATCTATTGTTCTCTTGCCATGCACCTCAGTAATATAAACTTAGCTCTGCCATCTTAACCCACTCAAATGTTGAAAGGCAGCTATGAGGTCCCCCTGCAGCCATCTTCTCAGGCTGAACAAATCCAGCTGCCACAGGCACTCCTTTATATGGAATGTGCTCTAGCCACTGGATTACACTTATTTATGTCTTTGTTGCATTGGGTTCCCAAAAGTGAGCACAATATCTGGATATGACCAAGCAAAGGAGAATAATCATTTCTCTCAACATACCGTTAACATAGTTAATATAGAATTATAGAACAGCCACAGCTAGAAGTGACCTCAGAAGATCATCTGGTCCAACCTTTTGTCTTGCTAGTATAGCCCAAGACGCCATTAGCCTTCATGACTACCAGGGCACACTGTTGGCTCATGTTTCACCCGATTCCTCCCCAGATCCTTTTCAGCAAAGCTGCTACCCAGACAGTCAGTCCCTAACCTGCAGGGAGTTAGCTGGAAGCCAGAGAAGAGGTCACTGAGACCTCTTTCTCATAGGAGGCATTAGAATGCTAGAATTATGATCTGATGAAGAAGATGATATTGAGAGTTACAAAGCACTTGTTGGTTTGGGTGACAGCAAGCTAAATTCTGGTGAGAAAGAGGAAGGCTTGGGACCAAACGAAGTAGATTATATCTTATTAAAGAGCACAAGGAGCAGATATCATAAGAAGGGGAAAGGAGCAGGCTGGGAGAGGAAACTGGGATGAGTATTTAGGAAGCAGATGGGAAGCCCTTACCCTCAGAGGCAGGGAGTCAAGCACTGGGCATTGCCTGTAAAACCAGCGCAGAGAAGGAATAGAAATAGCTCAGATGGGGATTTTAATGGGTAGTAGACAGATCAGTACAGTCTGGGTGTCTAAGCCCAACTAAAAATCCTGAGATGAAACTGTTATTTGTGAATGGTGAATCTCATGCTGGATTGACAAAGGACTTCACTATAAAGAGTGAAAATGGAGCTGGGTTAAAGGACCATGTATGGGGAAGACATTGAACTGAGAAGGCTATGGCAGCTTGGATGTTATAGAAAGGGCATCAAGGTTTGGGAAAATAGCAAATGACATTTTTTACAATTAAATAGTATGAGAATATATAATCAAATGCAAAGCATTATGCATATTTAAAAGGAAAAAGGTTTTCCAAGTGTTCTATTTTTTTGAGTTCTTGCCTACATCATTACAGCTTTTAGTTGTGTATAATTGTCTACATGTGGCCTGTACGCAGGGCTAAACTGTAACAGTTACTCTATCGTTCAACAACCCCTCATCAGCCAGGGAGGGAAACAGGAAAGGGAGAGAAGACCCATGGGCTGAAGTGAAACAGATTTAATGAAAAAATACCAATACCAACAAAGGTATACAAAGTTATACTCAACAAAATGAATATGCAGCTGTCACAATTGACAGGAGAGCAGTCCTCAGGAGCAGGGAAGAGTCAGAGGAGGAGCAGGAGGAACCCCACAGTGGCTCCCCTTCCTCAGCCAATCTTCCCTCTTTATAAAGACCATGACATTACGGGATGGGCTACACCTGTAGCCAACTCAAGTCAACTGCCTTAGCTGACCTGAAACTGCTAACGGACTGCCCAGAATGGCTGGGCTGTGATTCTGTCCCAGCCAAACCAGGACAGGTATTCCCACTTGTCTTTGCCCATTGCCATTTCACAGAAATCAGAAATTGGTGTAACTACAGAAGAATTTATAACACCATAACTAAACACCAAAGTACCCAGCAAAGCATCACCTCTACACCTACTCACACAAGCAATAAGCCACAGCAAACCGGTAACAAGCAGTGGTAAAGCTGCGCACACTTCCAAATGCAATTCTAACAACAAATACCAGACAATTCCACCCAGCAATCATCCTGCCCACATCACCAACATGATGAATGACAGTAACAATTCAGTCAAAATCTGTTGAAACTTCAGCCCTTAGAGACTCTTAAATTAAAGGTTTACAACTCGCTCAGGTGAGCTATTCAAGTTGAGCCCCATGTTGGGCGCCAAATAGGCTGTCTATGTTTAGCCTGTACATGGGACTAACCTACAACAATGATATGCATATTATTAAAGTCTATTTTTTTACTTGCATTGTGTCATATACTGTTGTAAGCAGATGAGTTTAAACCAAGAGAAGCTTATTTCTCTACCTCGGTTTTATTGACAAATAATGTAACATCAGCAGATCTCTCTGAAGGAAACTCAAAACCTCAGAGGCTGTTCAGCCTTTGGTCTTCTCCTTCTTAAAGCTGAGATTTTCGTATCAAGGGAACACTGAAATTAGTTTTTCTCCCTCTCAGTTCCCTCCAGCTGGAATTAGGAGTCAGAAGCTCTGGCTTCTTGAATAGCAAAATTTGTTTAGACCATTCACAAAGGTTACTATTTTATGCACATGAGTAATGCAGTCTCTGTAAGTTGAACATGATGTTATCTCTAGAAATGTTATGCATAAGCTCTATCTTCAAAGATATTTCTGAACTTAACTTATGCATATCTTTGCACTCAAGTTTGATTTGATAACCTGTCAAGCAGATCTAATTTGTTTATGTTTTCCTGTGTGCTCCTCCATGCTGGGAAGAATCTTTTGCTAACCACACGTTGGTAAAATGACTATTAAGTTTAATAGCACCATCCACAGTTCCTAAACAAGAGGGAAAGAGAGCAAAAGACTGAGAGACGAAGCAAGAGGAAAGGGGATGGGGCAAGAGGGAAGGGAAGGGAAGGGAAGGGAAGGGAAGGGAAGGGAAGGGAAGGGAAGGGAAGGGAAGGGAAGGGAAGGGAAGGGAAGGGAAGGGAAGGGAAGGGAAGGGAAGGGAAGGGAAGGGAAGGGAAGGGAAGGGAAGGGAAGGGAAGGGAAGGGAAGGGAAGGGAAGGGAAGGGAAGGGAAGGGAAGGGAAGGGAAGGGAAGGGAAGGGAAGGGAAGGGAAGGGAAGGGAAGGGAAGGGAAGGGAAGGGAAGGGAAGGGAAGGGAAGGGAAGGGAAGGGAAGGGAAGGGAAGGGAAGGGAAGGGAAGGGAAGGGAAGGGAAGGGAAGGGAAGGGAAGGGAAGGGAAGGGAAGGGAAGGGAAGGGAAGGGAAGGGAAGGGAAGGGAAGGGAAGGGAAGGGAAGGGAGAAATGTAGAATATGATCACAAACCTATCCAAGTGTGTGTGGACTTACAAGATTACGAAGAGCATTGAAATATAGCAGCAAAATAAGGAATAAGTGTACAACCATAATCCAACTTTCCTTGAAGACTGCGTCATTAGTCTGGATGTTGAGAAATCAGGTTATTGATTCCAAACTGTCTTCTTTCTTTTTTAAAAAAGTCATTTGCTTGTTTAAAACATTGACTTGTTATCATTCTATCAAAACTGTATCTACTTCTGTTAAAAGTATGCCACTTTAACACCTTACAGAAGGTGTAATTTGCCTGCTTCATGCTCCCAATCTCCCCTGAATGGTTCTGGCTGCTTGGCTGATCTCATCTCTTGTGATTTGTCATCACCATGGAGACCCCAAGAGGCACCACCAGGATCACCAATGGATGGAACCAGCATGAATCCTGGAATATGTAGTCCAGGCAGAGACTCTGCCCTATAGAGAAGGTTGGAAGCCTGAAGCACCGACCTGTCACTCCCATGAGGCCACATGTCAGTATTTCCACACAGAAATATTTTCTTTCTCAGCTGGAGTATTTTAGGGTTGATTTTTTCAATCAAAATGTCAACATTTGACACATATAATGTCAATTTTCCAGCCATTCTACAGTAAATTGCACCCGATACAAATGTATGTGTATCTCCTCTATTTCTCCATAGTAGCTGCTTTTTCAATAAGAAATTATGGAAAAAAGTGAAGATGTGTCAGAATCTATAGGCTCTAATAGTAGGATTCATCTGACCAAATACAAAAATCTATAACTGAGACATCTACATCTGAGGTTGTCACCCTGGACTCTTTTCATAATCAATGGAGAGAAATAGGCACTTTTAGGGTGTGATTTATCTCATCCTGAAGTAGATGGCTAAAATAGGTCAGGTGAATCATGTTTTAAAAGCATCTATTTCTCTCCATTGGCAGTAGAGGGAATCTATGGTGACAACTTCAGACATTGACAGTTCAAGTTAAATAAAATTACTTATGCTTTAAGAGTCCATAGAACTGTTATGCATAAACTTGTCATTTTGCACCATAATTTCATCTGTTCATCTTATTTTTTCTAAATATGCAGTGACTTTTTCTTTTCCCCTTTCTGTTAAACCATTCTTCTTACCTTCATTTTTTTCCCTATCTACATTGTGTTGTGTAACCTTTTTCTATTCCCCTCATCACCATAAAATCAGGCCTTAAACCAGTAATTTTAAGCCGATATCTGAGATAAATGCATGCCATGTCATCAAAACTGTGAGATTCTGCAGTACTGCCTACTTTTCTTCTTAGTGTCACCACTAGTCTGGTCTTTGGAAACGTAAGTCCCATAACTGATTTACAGCAGTTGTCTTACATAGAAGGCCAGAATCAGGCAAAAGATACTCCCATATTGTTTCCCTGCGTGGTCTACATAGCACCCTTTCACAAAGGATGTCATTTAACATAATAACAAATTTCCAACATTCACTGTACCTATCAGTGGATGCTACAAGTTAGAAAACTGTTCTCTTTGTGACCTTCTATCACATATGAAGCAAGGATTTTTCATTAATTGCCAGTGGCTTGGGACCGAAGACTGCAAATACAAAGTCATATAAATAATAATGTTAGTAGGTGGTACATGCGTTTTGCCATGCCTCAATCCTAGAAGTACATGCCAGAGACAGTCTCTTTTGAGATCTTCTAGAAATTAAGCGTGAATGAAAGCCTAAACAGTGGTTGCAGATCTCTGCATCTGTTCCGTTAATTTCTGCAACATGGAACATTGCCTTAGCAGAATCCTGAAAGAAAGGAAACAGCAATAAATCTGCTTTCCCTCTTGGTAAACCCCACAAAGGGATATAAAAGAGTAAGGGATGGGGTATGAATTTCACTTCAATGCATCAGTAATCTGATTGGGCTAAATCTGGAGTGGAGGACTCAGATTAACTCCCAGCTACATACTGCAGGTTTTCAAATTTTCATACTGTAAAAAGCAAAAAGGAATGCTTAGATCATCTAATCTGCTTTCTTCTCGATCACAGGCACTTATCTTTCACACAGTTATCCCTACTTTGAGCCAAATAGTTTCTCTGCAGCTAAAGTGTATCTTCCTGAGAGGCATCTAATCTTGATTTGAAGATCTCAGGAGATGGAAAATCCACCACTTCTGTCTATAATGTGTTCTGATAGCTAATAGCTATCAGCATTAAAACTGTGTGCCTTATTTCCAATTTGAATTCACCTGGCTTCAGGCTCCAGCTTTTGGTTCTTATTATGCCTTTCTCCACTAGATTACAGAGTCCTTTCATATCCATTATTTTCTGCCTGAGAAGGTATATATGCCATAAGCAAGTCACCTCTCAATCTTCTGCCTCATAAACAGAAAGATCCAACTCTTTAAATCTCTCACCAGAAGGCATTTTCTCCCATTTTCAAAACATTTTTGCATTTCCTCTCTACCCTCTCCAGTAGCTCCACTGTGTCTTTCTGAAAATGTGGACTGCAGAGTTGATGCAATACTCCAGCATTGTCCTCCCAGGGCTATAACTGAAAGATCAGCTCTCCTGCTCCCTCACTGAATGTTCTGTAATCATGTTGGGGTTTTTTTTGCTGTATCATCCCGTTCTGAGCTACTATTTGATTGTTTGTCTAGTATAAAGCCTTCGTACTTTTAAGTCACTGGTTTCAGTTATTCAGTTCTGTGATTTTCATTCTCATTTCTAGAAATGTGATTTAGGATTGGGCTGTATTAAAGCACACTATTTCTAATAGCATAGTTTACTAAGCAACCTTTTCCTTCTCCACAATGTTCTCTTTGTTGTTTACTACTGACTTATCCAGTGGTAAATGCTAACCTCTGGACTGTTAATAAAAAAACTTGCAATCATTCCTTTGGCACCAGTTCTTGTGGAATCAGAGGAAAAACATCCCATGTCAGCTTTGCATTGTTTTGCGTAAGAGTAACAACAGGGGAAGGGGTCTGACAAGTAACATTGTCTTGTTACCTTCTATAGCATTCCCTGTATATCAGGGCTTGTTCAAAATTATCATCAATGTACTGAACATTTCTCCAGCTGCTCTTAGGAATTCTTAAATGTGAGTTATCCAAGTGCTGTTGTTTTCAGAATGTTAATCATTAGTTTTTGTTGTTCCACACCCTCTTTGCTTACTAATGGGGAATCCTTTTCATTACCTCTATGTAACACAAGTAGCGCTGAATGTTTTTTCAACTTGGAATGATTAGTTCACCTACAGACATTAGTTTTGATGGATCTAAAAGGATTCAAGAATCCAGAACGAAGTGAATCAACAGTTGTAAGGCAAACAGGTATTTAAATGTCATGCCAAAACCAGAAAAGAGTTCTGCTTACACTTTTATGTCCATATATCAGTCACCCATGAAGTGGGAAAGCAAAGGTCAAATCTCCTTCTTTTTGACTGGGAATAATACTGTGACCCTGTTCTCTTGTCTCACGGGAAATGGCTTAGCACTGAGATAAAGGAATTCTGGACTGAACATCTTCCAAGTTACACCACCTTATCTAAGTACCTAGATAACGCATTGGGCTACTGAGACCAAATGCAAATGGACTTTAAAATGCTCTTTTTCTATACACTGGAAACTTAAAAAAAAAAGTCTGTTTGGATTTACCTGCAATGAAATAGATCATTTTGATTGCCAAACAACAAAAAATCAATTATTCCTACAACACACAGAGAAATACATCATTTTGCTTTTTCAGATTCAAAACAGAAATATCTATCAAGAAGTCTATTCTTTCAACGCCATAGTGAGCAGTTTTGCCACCTCAACTTTCTGACAGTTCTGCAGTATGTGTAGATTGTTTTGTCCGTGTAAAACTTAAAAAATGCCATCCTGTTCATAGCTTTCTTTGGCATACATTTTCGCTTGGTTCTTCCAGCTGCTTATATTAATATTCCTCACTTCATAGGTTCTACTGGGATATACACAGCTTAAGTCTGTATCATATTTGTCAACACAAAGGCTTTCTTTAGTAGTACCGTTCTCGATGCTCCATCTTCTCTTCCTTCCATGAGATGGAGCACATTCTGTTTGTGCGACTTCTTGGCCTAACAGAATGAGGTCCCAATGTCTCAGTGTTCCACAAAAGCAAAGTCTGCATCTTCAAATGCATTGTGCGACCAAGGTCTCAACAACAGTGTTTTCTGATTTCTGCTCTTGCTCTCAGAAAGATTTCCCAGCAGATCAAGTTTATTGGCTTCTTCAGAACTGTAGCACCATCCTCTCGTCTGTTATTTCATTTTATTCCAGTGAACAGAATATTATTATGAAGATTGACTGAATGAGTTCATAAACCTCTCCAGTCTTGGTATGGTTAACTTGTGGTCAGCTCTTCAGCAAAATAACTGAAAAAAGTCCACAGCTGATCTGAGGCAATTTACAGCAGTGTTCCTAGCCTGTGTCTATACCATTAATTAGAAGAGGTTAAGGAATGAATCTCTTCCCCAGAGTCCAATAGCACCAGTTCGTGAGGTCTACACTGCTTAGGACTTTTCCTTTTTTGGGGGCAGATGCATCTTTGAATCACCTTCAAACATATTCTGACAACAACTGAGCAGTGTAAACCTTCAACATGAGGTTTTTGGGCCTCCCTATCCACACTGTCCCTAAGAATTAGCATACACACTCACAATTCATTAAGGTCAGCAAAAATACCTAGAAGCTTACTATTTATCTAGATATCTAATCTCCTTTTTTTACAAGGTCTTAATTTAACAACTCAGAATCCAGACCATAAATGCTTCTGCTGAACCAGCCTCACATTATTTGATCACCTATGGCTTAGACGCTCTAGCAACTCAGGGTCAGGCATTTGTCTAAATGTCATTGCTGAGCTCCATGCCCTCAGTGTCAGGAGAAGTCTTTACACAGAGAAACCTGATAGGATACAACTCTGAGTTATCCTTAACATGTGAGACTTCCAGCTGGGCCTCAATCAAAGGCACACAGATTTGAGCTACTGCCATAACTGCTGAGGTGCACTCATAGGTAGGAGCAAGCAGCCTCCATAGTTGATGAATCTGGGGGCCCAACTGAAGTGAGGAGCCCGGCATTGCCAGTCAGCACTGCCTGGTGGAGATTTCCTCAGCTACCTGGGAGCCACCCAGGCCAGATGCCTGAAGCTAGAGATTGTGAATCGTTTCCATATGGTGAAAAAAACCCAACCCAACCAAACAAACAAAAAACCCCAAAACCAAAACAACAAACAAAACCAACCAAACAAGAAAAAGACAATTAATGTGCAGTTCAACAGACCCTTTATCCTGGAATGACTGCGCATTCAGAGACTGACAGCTTCCTCTGAATCACGTTATACTACAGCCCCAGACAGAAAATTGGTAAGATAATATTGACAATCAGTGCCTATTCAAATGCCCATTTTAACTGAAAGACATACTGCATGTATCAAACAATATTTAGGATACAATATCTCACCTTTCTCTATCGTTATGTAATATAATAGCCATAAATGCATATACTTCTTAACTAAATAAAACTGTTATATACCATCTTGCTTCTCATGACATTTATCACAAAAAGCTACTCAGTGCAGTCCAGTACTGTGTTAGGAAAATGAGAGGAGCACTTATTCCTTCACATTAGTTAACATGTCAAAAGCTTTTTATCTCAAAGATATTAAATGGTAAGAACAGTGTGTTTCAACTTCTAAATTGTCATACATCAAAGATTTTGGAGGACTTCTTTTTTAAATTGACAGTTGTCATTTAATATACAGTATGATCCAAAGCATATTATTTCTGAATGTTACCAGGGAGATTTCATTGGCTTTTTTGACATTTCCAGTCTTTGGTATAATTGGCTAACAGCTTTTTTAACCTAATGTCTTTTAAGAAATAATGTACCTGGTGGTCTGGGGTATCACATCTTCTGTTTTCTCTTTTCTTTGTTGTCCAAAAATGTTACTGTAATGATAAAAAGTGACATTATTCTAAAAGATAAGAAACACCAAAATTATTTTCTCTCTGACCTTTACAGTTACCAGAACAAGCGGCTTCTGTTAGCAAAATAGTTCAAGCTTTTTATTACAAAGGATACTTGGCAGTATTCCATAAGAAAAAAAATACAAGTAGTTCTTGTCAGAGGAAGTCATTAAGCCCTCTCTCCTTATGCCAGGTTAACATTTTAACAAAAATAAAATTCTGGATATTTTAAGATAGAGGAGGAAGTTGACTGTGAGAGGCAGGGATATTTCACGTAATACTCTTTATGAATGTACTAATGTAGTTTTATGTCTTTGAGTGCGCCACATTGAAGCAAATACAGTGGGTTTACCCAAGAGTTCAAGGAGATTTTGGTGACCTTCATTTTCCAGCTGCACATTTACTCATTCAGAATTTTCTTCTTCACTCCAGTCTGTTATGTTGTTAGAATGATGTTCCTTCTTTAGGGGAGGCTGGGGGTAAGACGGATAAATGACTGAATGGCTCACTGTGGCTGAATTTACATTTTTTTAAATAATTACAGCTACTCCTAAGCTGTACCTTTTTTTCCAGGTGAAGGCTTACAAATCAATTGTTAGCTCCACTCCATACCTCTCATTGTCAATTTTACACTTTACCACAGAACTTTAGAGGTGAAAGTGCTTGAGAATTCAAAGACGCATCTAGCATAGATCCTTTTAACCACTGCTGTTGTTGCTTTGGTTCTTCAGCCCAAGTAAGGGTGAAATATGTCTTGCTTTCAGCTTACATGACAAATATATGATGTAAGAAAAACTATGAGTCAAATTACAATAGCAACAAAAGTTAAAACAAAGCCCTCGTTCTTCTTGAAACTGTTTGCTGGTTTACTGTCTTTGCTCAGCTGGTGGTACTGTACATAGCCTGCAAATGGATGAAATATGTTTTAGGTGCATGAAAGAAAAAATAGTATTTAAAAACGTAAGATTCCTTTAGAAAAATAATTGGAGGTAGTAATAGTAATTAACTTTGGAATACATAATTCTTCCCACAATTCTTAATATCAAGTGAACGCTGTTGCGTGCCACAGTATTAAAGAATATGAGTTAAATATCTTCCTGCTTCAAAGATGTGTGGCCTAAAACCTGAAAAATTACAGTATATGCAAATGATCATAAAGGACTGACTTTACTGACCATTTCTTTGTGTTTGGGGAATAGATTTCTGCATGGCATAATATTTCCACTTGCATTGGTTTCCTGGCATGAAAATGTTTATTGCACTCATTAGCTAAGAGGATGTCGGCACTGGTCCAATGAACACAGATCTGCCTTCTGATTTCAGCCATTAAATTGCAATGGGATTCATAGGCTTAACATTGTGGGTGTGAGAATAATAAAATGGAACTCCATCTTTAGCCCAGTTACCATGGATGCAGTTAAAGGTCATAGTGGCAGCTGCTAACTAGTTGCCTTTTTAGCTGTATTTCCCCTCCTGCTATGTGTTTTTTGTGTACCTTAGTTTCTGCAGATCTGCCTTAGAGCAATTCCACTTCCTTAACTTGGCATATGGGTGTCTTCCTCAACATGATGGGTGCATTGCCATAAATACGGTTGCTACAGGCATCCCTTTATTCAATTATTTGTGTTTTAATGGAAAATGAATGTAAAGACCTTAGAAAAAATAGAAATGCAGCCTGCTCAGCATCCCGAATTATTTCTATTTTCTGCACTCTGCTTCACATTCCTAACTGGGTGAAAAAAAAAAAAAAAAAAAAAAAAAAAAAAAAAAAAAAAAAAAAGAAAGAGAAAAGCCCTGTATATAGTGAATTCCCATCTCCGTTTAAAGTCATAATGGGTTCAGGCACTGAGGCATTCACAATGTGGAACATCAACTACTACTTCTCTATTCGGCCCAAAGTCCTAGGAGTTAATTCCCTGTACTGCATGAAGTGTCAGAGTAATTACTGCTGATCAGCCCTATTTCTCAGCATTCTGTCCTGCTTTGAGAGGCACCCTGTTTATTGATGCACCGCCACATCATCACAGTGCTTTCATTCAGGCAAGCTGCTTAATCGAAAGGGCTTGGACAATGCAGGATTTTCAAAGAGAAGGAGTGGAAAAAAATTAAAAGTAGCCAAGTAAAATAAAGTGAATGGTAAAGAAACCTGAAAGCTCTACAAAATATTTCCTTATGTCAACACTTCATTTCAATAGATTTTAAAACTCCTATTCATTTCCAAAAGAAGGTACTGTGAGTCTTTTCTGTGGTGACTCAACTACGTGATCACATCCTTTTTGAAGATTTTTAAGAGCACAGTGCTGGAAGCTCTCCTTGAGAAACATTTATTGTTTTTTGTTCTGTTTATATAGAGGCTATGACTGTGTCAACCTTTTTGAACCACAATACAAAGAAACTTTTTTTTTTAAGTTTTTGCCTCTCTGTTTTAAAGATACATTTATATAACTTGTCATTTCATGAAAATAAATTAAGTACTATATAAGCCAAATGTTTCAGTTCTGGTTCTCTTTGGCAGGATGCCACTTTATTCATTTTTATATCAAACACAATGTGAAACTTTTAATTTTAATATAGTATATAAGTACGATGAATATAAAGCCTACACTGTGACTAATTCATGCTCCTCTTCTCCTTGCAATTCTGTGAATTTTAGAGGGTGGCAGAAAGTTACACTGAATTAATTTCAACTTAAATACTATCGGGATTTGTGTGTTTGTTAGAGAGAGAAGACAGATGTATTTGGACCAGCAATTTTGTTTAGGACTCCACGTTTTCCTTGATTAAGTTGCTTTTGGGTACTGTTCTTGTAGGTCTGTTGCTATACAGCCTGTAGTGAAAGTAACTTTTTAGTAGAGTCTGATTTGCCTGGAGAAGTGAAATAGATTGCCACATGGACGAGGAAACAAACAGGTAACGACAAACACAAGTGTAAACAAGCCAGTTATCTAACTGTTTACTGTGACTCTTTTAATGACATCAACCCCTCTGCAGCACTGCTTCATTAAAAAAAAAAGAAGTTTCATAAGTTCTTCAGCAGCGTTGTTGAAAATATCAGAATAAGACTGCTACGACTATTATAGTGTCCTGTTTTACTGTTTCCTCCACCATACTTTTAATCAGAGAATTTCTTCTTGTGCCTTGTTTACTGTTGATATTTTCTGGTTGATTGGATAGGAATGACATTTTGACAATTTACTGTAGCAGTAAGCACTGTACAAACAAAAGGTGCTGATGAAAACTCGGAACCCATTATTATGTAAATTATGGCTGACTAACACAGATTCCATCTCCCAGTCACCATCATTGAGACCAGTTTTACTCAATGATAATAATTTTCATGATTGCAGTCTTCAGAGAGATCAGAAATATGCTTTAGCTGTTGCATTTATCTACTGTGGGTACTTGACCCTTAATTAAATTCTGAAACTTTTTTATATAATAAAGTAAAATACAGCTGACACTTCTATTCAAACAAAGAGCATCAAACATAGGTTTACCAAATAAGATACAGGTATTTCAGACTTACCTTGTTGTAATGCTAGTAAACACAAAGACTACAACATCTTTTGAAAGAGAGCTTAAAGTTTAAAAAGAAAAAAAACAGAGTCATGCTCTTGGGTAATTTAAATATTGCACTTCAGTGCTGTGTCTGCTGAATGCTGGGCTTGCTCTGAAGAATGGTCTTGAACTTATATTAAAATATGCATGACAGGAAAAAAAAAAAGAATGAGCTTTGAGTATATAGATGGTGTTTGTCTGCTCCCATATGTTATTGTGGTCATAATTGCAAAAAGAGCAGAAAATAAAATAATAGGTTATTTAATGTTCCCCACTACCTTTCATAAGACAGTACTCTCCCAAATCTTAAAAACCATGCTTTGTAAAACTATTCCTCCTAAAATCAGATTAGAAGCAACTCAAGGTCCTGCACTATTGAGCTAGTGTTCTGGGGTTAACAGATACAAAAATGACTAAACATCATACAAACAGATCAGTTAATTTGGTTTATATTTATTTATACATGTTTAAAAACAAGAGTGAGGAAAAGGGATACACTGTAGAGAAAAGGGGAGTAGGGATTTCCATTTAATATTTTCATTTTTTAAGACAGATCTTGTAAGCTTTTAGTACTTCTTTCCCCTCTCTCCCACCCATCCAGTTTTCCTTTCTTCTACTCACTCTCCTCATCAGTTTTTCAAATGAGAAAATGGCCATTCCAGGTAAGCAGTAACAGTCAAGCTTAAAAAGAGGTATGGTATTATAAAAATGGAGATTCAGTATTTCACTCTGCTAAACTGTCAGTTCATAGAGCCAATGAGCTAAGAAAAGTAATTACTTAAGTGGATTTCATGAAGAGTAGAAAGATGATTGTGCCACATTAAATAACAATTGTATCCTTAATGATGTGTTGGACTATAATACAAACATCCTTCTGCCATTATATGCACTACAATATACCTTTCTAATTACTCCGGTGGCTTCCTCTTCCTTTATTAAGATGCTATGCTTTCAGAGACTATGTAAGCATTATATGAGCTTTTTTTTTTTTTTTTTTTTTTTAAACTACAGTGAGTGCAGCTGCATGGTCATTGATAAATTGGTTATAAATTACTGACACATTGTATATGAATGGAATCATTGTTTTTTTCCTTTTCTTTCCTTCATGAAATGCATTTTTTGTTATAAGAGATATAATGAAATTCAATAAAATTACTTCTCCAGGCTTTTTGGTATTTCTAGATATGGAAGCAGTATAGTAATAGAAGTCCAGATAATTAATAAGGCAAATTCAAAACAACACGGCAAACTTAACAAACAAAGCTAGAATGGGGTAGATAATTTGGTATTATTCATTTCAGTGATTTCTTGCTTATAGCCTGTGAACCCTTGGGGATCCTTGGGCTTCCTGTCAGTGGTGCCTGAAAAAGCTGTTTTATTATCTGCAAGCTTAAATATATTAGATGGGTATTCATATCCACTAAAAATATTTTCAGATTGTCTGCAAATTCAAAAAGGTTGAAAACCACTTCACTGCTTATATTCTGTCCCTTAGAGATGGAAACCCTACACTTCTTAACATTGCTTTCTATAAATCAGCATGCTTTCTATGAATTCTAGAGTTACTTTTGTGCACTGACCACTCATTAGGCTTGATTTCCTAACATTCTATCAGCCCACAGAGCTTATACTTGGACCCAGTCAAAGTTTGCACACAGTAATAGTGCTGCTGAAGAAAAAGGAAACTTCTTTCATGTGGAAATTCTTCCAAATGTATGAATGGATTGAAGAATTGGAACAAAAACTATCATAAAATTGGACAATTCTGGATTCTCTATCAGAGCTTCACTTAACTCTCACAATAGAATTTTCCATGCAAAAAGAAACTTGAATAAATAAGTAAACAAATTAAACCTGTGTTCTTCTCTATTGTCTTAGCTGAGATGTACTCTTTAACTCATAACTCATGTTCTTCTGGTATATATTAATGCCATTAATAACAATATTTCTATGAACAGTTCACTCCACTTTTATGCACACTGCATTGCAGTAGCAAATTAAGTAGTCAAAGTCACGCCTTGGGAAATTTCTCAGTAAAATCGATAGAATATTGTCAAAGTTCCTTACCACTGTTGGGTGACCTGAAGGTAGCTTAGACCAAAGAGAACAATATTCTTTTTTTGAAAATCAGGTTTGAACATTTTGAAATATGGCAATAATAGGAAAAATATGTCACAGTATGACCAAACTATTTTGTGGTTCTCATCAATTTTATATTCCCTTTGTGAAAAACTAGGACACGTTATACAGTTAGTTTCACATTCTTCACATCTGTCTGTTCATGTGTTGTCAAACTAAGAAGCAACAATGTCCATAATGTAAAATAAAATCCAACTATAAAATTAATTTGTAATTAACAAAACCAATTTCCTACAAGCAACTTGGTAGGCATATATTTTCTCTTTAGTCCCGAATTCTCACTGGTATGCTAAGAGCTCTGTGCTTGGATCGCATGCTAGGCAGAATTATGGGAATCTTTATAAACTCCCTGCTACACAGCTCAGTTAACTGAGTTCAAGATTAGTAAATGGTCCTTGGAAAGTGAGCAGAGTAGCCCCTCTGTTACCATATTCGAAGGGTGCATACATAGCTATATAGTCTTCTGCAGTCAGTCATAAGAAATCTGAGCCAAATAAAAGGCATTGCCTGGTAAAACTGTAACTAAGTGAACTTTTTGTGCTGGGGTGAGCAAGTAGCATGTGGGAATAATTTACCATTCTTATCTGTATTCCTTGTAATCTGCAGAGTATTCATTACTCAGTACTATCCAGAATCAGGCCCACCATGAGGTGGCAAATTCTGCTGTTCTGTTTTCTGGGAGAGAATGATGTACAGATCTTCTGCTTTGTTCTGAAGGATAGCACTTACTTACTTGGATTTGCTTAAATCCAAGCAAACAATACCTTGGAAACTAGAATAAATCATGGAAAATGCATTGCTTATGGCATTTTCCACTGTTTCTAAGGAAAAAAAAATTACTGCTGGGAAAGGAAAATAAATGTGAAGCTGGACAAAGATGGTTACTTATAACGATTCAGGCACACTTTGTAACTTACAATTGTCACATCATATCACAGATCTTTGCACCTGCTGGAGATGATGATGAGTAGTCTCTCTTTAAGTTTGGGAAAAAGTATTTTTTCCCAAATTAATAGCTCATATATGTGAAACATATAAGTTACATCTGGGACATTGAGATTTTGGTGTATTAGGAAGCTTCAACTGTGCTTAAGCACCCAAATGAAAATTTTCATTCTTAGAAAACCTTGGTCAGAGAATGCCTGTCTCTTGAGTGCCCAGACTTTTCTGGAGTCTTGATTTTCAACAGTGTCTAATGTTCCTTGCCACCTGAATCTATTGTACCTAAAAATGCTTCTGTGTAAGAAAAAAAAAATAATTACTCAGCTTTCTTTTTCTACTGGGTTAAGGAGCTAGCTTTTTCCAGGTGCTTTTTTTGTTATAGGTTATGTCTTGATCACCTGAAATGGGCTAAAGATAAAGTTCATCTCATGTACTTCTAAAGACTGACATCCAGTTTGCTCCACAACAACATGAATGAGACTGACATGGAGAAATTATATCCTGAAACTGATCTATCTACACTGCTTGTTAAAAAGCAGATTACTTACTGTGGTGGCAGTGAAGGCTGGAGGTAGCGGTGTAGTTCCTGCATGCTCAGCACCTGCCTTCTTGAGGGCCACAGCGATTTCTGCTCATTCCCATCATCTCAGGAGTTGGTGAGACCCACTGAGAGGCAGTGCTGGTTTTGCAAGGACCCAGGGTAGCTCTGTGGTATAGACAGAATTCTTGATATCTAAAGGTCCTACATAGCTCTGATCATGGGAGCCAGCCTTGACAGCCAAGAAGCAGAATACCTTTGTTTAAGTGATGCAGCCATTTTTTTTGTGTTCAACTTTCTGATCAAAGACCTTGGAAGCATGATACCCATTACCAGTTAGTCTTGGCAACAGCTCTGCCACTGGAAAATTCACCTTGTCAACATTATAAAGAAGGGAAACCAAGGCACAGGGACACAAAGTGACTTGCGTCAGATTCCATGGCAAGGTGCTGTGGAGGTCGGAAGAGTGTCTGGGTTTGAAATTTATATCTGAAGCACAAGTCCATTCTTCTCCCTCTGAAAGGGAGATACTATGATAGTCTGTAAAAAGCCTGTGGTTAGCACAGAATATATCTTTGTAAAATTCACTTTCTAAGTACACTTGCTGTTTAGGCAGAACATAGCATTTAACATGGTACAGAAGTCTGCCTCCCCACACAGAGGGAAGACTACATATGAGCACTCATCTGAAAAGTGGCCACGTTGAATCCCTCTATTTACAAGCATGCCAGCGTATTTTGTGTTGCTGTGCTTAGGTGTATGAAGCATTGGGTTGTGCAGGTTGTTCACAGGGAGAATGGTGCAGAGCTGCAGCCTCACATATTCCAGCAGTGACAAGCTTTAGAAAGAAATAGAAGTATGAAACTGGACTTGTAGCAAGACTTTTCCCTTTGGTTTTAACTGAAGTATCAGGAAGTTGATTCTTCTGGCCCTCTGAAGGGTGTTGTTGCCTGCTGCATGCCATTGCGTGCTCCTTAGTGCGGGTCCCGAAGGTGCTGCCGAAGTTTTGCATTCCACCTTCGAGTGAGCTGGACTTATGAACTGGAACTAAGATCAGAACTGGCAGCTAGGCTCATGCCAAATTGAAGTTTTATTTATTTGATCATTTCATTGCAAGGTAGACACTGTGTCTGTGGTTTATATCTTTAAAATCAAATAAACTATTTATATATGGTGAAGAACTGTAAAACACATAGACCTTATTCACTAATATTTTTATGGTTTCTTTACACTTGACAAGTAAAGAATTTGTGAAAGTGGTTTTTGTACCCAAATACCGCAGATTTCTTGGGGTATTTTTTAAATTAAGAAAAGGTACGATCTAGATTAGTAACATAAACTTAGCTCCCGTTTTTCCCTAACATGCAGCAAGAACCTTTCTGAGTGAATTTTTAATACATATTTTTAATGGAATACATTTGGTGAAAACTTAAGAAAATACTATCAACTTTTATCTATTTAACATTTTCATGTTATTAAATGAGGATACCTCATGTGAATTTCAGGTCAGAGTGGAAATATAAATTAGCTACTGTTTTCCTTCCCATCCTGATAATATTGTTTTGTTTACATCACCATGGAAAGCTTTATGCAAATTTTCTTGCCACACCATATCCATTATACCTTAAAGAGAAAACAGTCTAATAAAAATTCTCAAAACAGCTATTACTTGTGGGAAGGAAATTCAAAGGTCTTCAGTCTTTCGAAGTGTCACTGCTACTAACACAAGCTTTATAGAGGAGGAAATCAGAACTGTTCTTTCACACAGACAAGTTACTGTGAGCTCCAGATGAAGCCAGCAAAGCCATGGAGAGGCTGCGTATTGCAAGCCAGGTCTCACCTGATATTTTGGTCCTGTGGACAAGGGGCTCCTGGATGTTTTTGCCACTCCTGCTGACAGCTTGTCAGGTTGCTCCTGCGCACACCTTTACAGCTGCAACTCCTGCTGCACATGTTGCAGGATATGTAGAAGGTCATTAGTGGTTTCAGTCTCCATTACTGTCATCCTAAAGTACAATCTTGCCATGCACTTTGCACTGCGAGGGCTAGGAAACCAGTATCTTTCGTAGTAATGACTTCCAGTTTACAGCCTTCATTTGTTATATTTCCTCAATAGCTGTTGTGTTGAGATTAACTGCATAAATGGTCTGCAGCTGGCTGTTATGAATTAAGGGAGTTTAATCAAAGTATTTCTAATGTACAGCATAATGATAATACATGGGGGAAGTACTATTTAAGAGATAATGATGGCTTCAGAAGATCACTGTTGTAATGTTTAGTGCATATGCCTTCAGCATTGAATTTGTTGTTGTTCTGAATATGCTTAATGGATCAGTGAAAAGCTGCCTAATGTGGGATTGTTTTGATGGGGCTGACAGAGCTGGAATTAGCCCATTGCTGTTTACTGCATACAGCCATTAAGATTAATTGCTGCCAGATAATTTTGACTGTTTTTATCTTTCAGGAAAAAGTGTCACTAATGGGTTTATAAATTGGTTCACTATTACTAATAGTAAGGCCAGTGTAACAGGAGAGGATGTCAGCAACTAATTCTAAAGATAAAGGTAAAAAGTGTAAAGTACTATATGACTTGCTAGTTTTAAAGGGATAATGTTATCTAATAAACAGACAGACTGATATATGATGCTCATTAATGCTATTTCCCGGGCTTTGGGTTGAACCTAATAGATGCTAATAAAGTCTTATTTGATGTACCATTAAAAAGCTCAATCTGTTTTCTGCATTAATGCACAATGTTGTTTATCACATTTTCAGTGACTAAAACCCAAACCCCTCAATCTGTTACATAACTAAACAGTATCAGGCTAGTTATACCTATTTTTGTCTTTGTTTAGAGACACAGAAAAATTTATAGGGCAACCACATCTCTCTATACACTATAGAAAATTCACATCACTCAGCTTCCTGTCAACAATGACAATACTTCAGATTTCATTTTAACATATCCTCTTGTACATATATTGTCATTGGTAAATTCTGCAAAGCACTCCTTCCAAGAGATAAATTAATTGGTTTGCAAATTTTAGAAAATAGTGGTGGATTGTGGGCAAAAGATTATCCAAGGAGGACAAATCCATCAGAGGTTAATAGTCTGGTTCACCCACATATTCGTGTGTGTGCCATACCTCTAATTTGTTGTGTATTAAAATAAAAGTTCTTAGTGTACTGAGTCTCAAATATATCCCCTTGTATCTAAGGGCATTGACAAGATAGTGGGAAGAACGTGCACTAAATAGTTAGAAATACAGACAAGGAATGCTTAAAGAAGAGGGGAATACCAATAACTCATGAGTAGTGAAGTTGTTCTCTTCTCAAGTAGAGACAGTGTAAATTATGAAGTGATTTCCTTCTCAAGTCAAAAGAGTATTTATAATTTTCATGACCAATTTTTAGATTGTGCTGAGAACATCTTCAATTTTTTGAGGGGCTCTGGGTAGTAAAACAGTTCTTGTCTAAAAAAAAAAAAAAAAAAGACAATCTCAAACAGTATCAGAAAAAACTTTGCATTATTTTTCCTTTCAGAATGCTCACAGGTGAAGACCTTTGAGGAGTGAAGAGGAAAAAAATATAGGGTGGTAAGATCTGTTCTACTGCATTTGCTGTTTCCACAGTAGTATTCCAGGTGGTCTTCTTGTTTCTTTGCCATTAAGCACATGAGCCCTGTATTCTGGTTCAGATCCTTTCCCCATGCATCAACTTGCAACTTCCATCCTTTTGCCATACTTATACCGTCCTGCTGTGTATCTAGTAATGCATATTAATGTGTGGGGACCTTGTATTATGTAGGGAAGTGGCTATAATCTAAATATTCTTCCCCTTATTCATGTATCTGAACATTGCACAATGTTGCTTGGACATATGCATTCAGGTTTTTTCATTATGTCCAGATCCTGATTTCCTTCTCTCTGATTCCCTGCCATTGGCTGCATTATCCATATCCAATCAATGATTTTCCAATTGAATTTTTATCTGTACACAGATCTAGCACTGTTTCGACTTAAATCAATTTAAAATCGGTTTCATTAATTCAGTACAAACTCTATGTAGACACATTAATGTTGGGTTACAAGCAGCTTATTTTGGTTTACTTTTAACTCAACATAAGTTAAACCAAGCTCTGTCATGCTTATATTGATTCAAAAGAGCTGACACAACCTATTTCACTACTACTACTATTTTAACTACATTGGTTTTAAATCCCTTTCTTAGTTAAACCATTGCAATTTGCACATGGATAGTCTCAAGTTTTGTTCCCAAAAAGTGTTGCCAATGTTTCCATGCATGGCCCTGCATAGATACCATTAGCCTCTCTTTCTATTGTTAATGTTTCTAAACAACATCTTGAGGCAAGCCTTGATTAA
>NC_141391.1:70366560-70420210 GCF_034619465.1 Leptosomus discolor | reverse complement strand
TAAGAAAGAAAGAGAGAAAGAAAGAGAAAGAAAAGAAAGAAAGAAAGAAGAAAGAAAGAAAGAGAAAGAAAGAAAGAAAGAAAGAAAGAAAGAGAAAAGAAAGAAAAAAAAGAAAGAAAGAAAGAAGAAAGAAAGAAAGAAAGAAGAAAGAAAGAAGATAGATTTAAGGACATTTTAGGCAGAATCGAAAACCAGGCAAGTTAGACACATGATAGAATCATAGAATGGTTTGGGTTCCTATTTCACTAAGCAGGATCCTTCCAGTCCTTCACGTTGCAGGTGCACTTGTTTTGGGTCATGCCATATATGCAATGGCTTGCTTCCTAATCTGCTATTTGGTATAAATCTGCTCTGGTTACGGATTTGCAGAAACAGCATGTTAATCCTGAACTTTCTTTTCCAAAAGAAACACAGATTTTTGGATTGCTTAACCTAAAAACAGCAGTCACCGAAGATATCCAGGTGTTTCTAAACTAGTATCTGTTGGGTAAAACAAAATGACATTTTGCAGAATGCAGGGCCTGATCTTCCATACAGTAAAGGCAATATCTAATAAAGAAAAGACTTCACTAAGTTTACACAGTAGCACCAGTGCCAAAGTTGAGCAATCAGAAGGAACATATATTTACATTGCAGTGCAGTATAAATGCAATTTGATCGTTTTTTCCCAAAAAACTCACCCAGTGTTTCAGGAAGGAGGGCTATCATAATTTATGTTCATTCACAAAATTGCAATGAAGACATGAGCTTTCTGAACTTCCTGAACACCCAGCTGCTTGTGGCTGTTAAGTGAGGAGCATCTGTCTCACTGGAGCAATACAAGTTTCCCCCTTGCAGTCCTGGAGGTTTGCTCAGACTCAGCATAGCCCAGGTCAGCTACCCAAAAACCCTGGATGAAGATACCAACCAGGTATGAAGTTACTCTAAACCCTATTCTTTTCCTCCATATATGCTTTGTGATGTATGAAGTGAGGATAACAGGCTCTTTCCAAACTTTCCGTTTCCCCTAACACTCTGTAAGTCCACATACTTGCCTGGAGTATGTGCATCCCCAGTGGCTTCTGGAATAAGCAGTAGTGTTGCAGAGCATAGCCGTATCCACACAGGTCTTGGGACACTGCTCCTTTGCCACCACGGGTCCCACATCAGTGACCCTCACAAAACTAGTTTAACTGAGAACAGGACTCAACATCAGGTCTACATTATGCTCCAGGAAGCAAGACCTGGTTGACACTGAGAGATGCCTTCACAAGAGCAAGTTCTCTCAGTAGCCAGTTCAAAGCAGAAACTTCACTATGGTGCTTTACAAGACTGTCTTTCCCTTTCAATTGATTAGACAGGACACCTTATGGGACTAACCTCTTACCTCAGGCACTTAACATTTAAGTGTCTAAATTTAGACACTGTGAAGATCCTTATTATTTCAGGAAGATTTTTGGCTTGGTTGTCTTCTTTTAGGATGAAATCCACCCCTCTGCAGCACCTCAGTTCAGGACAGATTACCCTTCTATTTCGTTGCAAACTCTGATTCAAAGAGCTTGTTCTAAAGCAGAGCAAACCCCACGTAAAGCTCCATGAAGTCCTGTTCAGGTTTAGGCATCCAGCAAGATCACCACCTTGGAAAAAATCTGGACCTAGAGGGATGCATAGTGTTTAGTTTGACTAAAGTATGACTTCGATCACACGGTCCTGTGTCTCACTTGAACCTTGTCAAGAACTGTGATCTTAAAAAGAAAATCCTATGGGAAATTTGTACTTTAGTTGGGGTGAAAAATATCCAAGTCAGGCCTCCAAAAATTATAAAGTGTTATATTAATTGCTTCTTTTCACTTGTCACCTTTGTGATTTGAACTTTTACAGTTCATATTTTTGAACTTTCCTCTGCAGCCCAGACCATTAGGAATATTTTTTTTTTTTTTTTTTTTTTTCTCCTTAATATAAACAGTGATTATCAGGTATATACAAGCTTTTTTAAGCTAAGGCACTAAAAATATTGATTGTTGCAAAATGCATGATTAAATCACAAGTCTTGGCAACATCACAAAGTGTCATTCTCTCCTTCAAGATTAGTTTTTGTATATTTGTTCGAAGTAATTTCTCAGATGAAACTGGTCTTTTTTTTACATATCCACAGACTTGTGCAGGTTAGGAAGAAAAGCAAGGATGAACCCAGCCCATGGATAAGTGCTGGAAAAGCGTCAAGTGATAGTTCATGAAGCCATTCTGTTTATCAACATCAAAAAATCTGTGTCTGATTCATGAAATGTTATTTTATCGCCACACAAGGATATATGGCGTGCTTTTCACAACTGAAGTATGAATGTAAGAGATTGTAAAACTTTCTCTCCCTAAATTCATACTTGAAAACAATGTGCTGAAGTTTTAAAATTGACCTAATTAAAAATATTAGGAATAAATGTAGATTCTTAATACAGTAAATGAAATAGGTTTGGGGTTTTTTTTAATACAAGTCATGGATATATTACCCTGAAATTAAACTATTTAACTTGGAATATTCTCTCAGCTTCAGACAGTTTCAGGCCAATTCTTCCTAGACTGCAGATATTACCTCAAAAAATTACATAACTTGCCTCTTTTCTGCAAATCGCTGAAGCCCGACTGGTGTTCCATTATTAACATCAGAGCTGTCAGCATCTCAGGGAAGCAAGAGAAGAAAGCAAAGCATTCCTACCAGCAGCAACAAAATCATGCTTGCAGTTAGAGAAATCTTCCTTCAATCCTCTTTACACCAAGCAGAGAACTACTTAAAGTACTGTACGCTGAAGGTGGGATTCATATCACTCTCACTATCTGTAAGTTAGAAGTCTGTTAGATGTCTATAAGTTCAAGTCAGCTTGACTCTGTCTCTAGACAACGAAGAGATAGGCACCTCCAGAGGGTGATTCATCCCATCTGAAGACAGGTATCGAAGAGAGGTGGAAGGAATTGCCCTTTGGAAATGCCTATCTCTCTCCAGTGACTACAAAGGGAGCCTGTGGTGAGTGGCTTAAACTTGACAGCTAAAGTTATGTGAGATGAAATCTAATACTAAGCATAAATAACACAGGAGGAGCTTTACTCTCTTGTACTGAAGAGGAGGTTATTAGTGATGGTTATTGGAAGCATTCTGCATTAAAAATGCACAAATTGCATGGTGCTTATTAGCTAGCATGAATTAACTTGATTGTGCATGTGACTACACTGATATGCCATGCATGTCAGAGCCTCTGTGCAAAGTAGGAAGGGCAACTTTAGTAAGGGACATGTCTCCAAAAGAGTGTGACACTCAGCTAGGACCCTGACCAGCTTCTAAATGCTCCTGTTTCTCTCAGTGCTAACTGTTTAACAACTGTCTTACAGTAACGACAGCCTCGGACCCCTTTTTTACCATCTAAGTGTCATGTGTCTCTGTTCTAGTTGAGATCCTAACAACATGGCAGGTTAATCAACTTGCATTTTACAGGAAGTGGAACTGTACTAAAACAACACTGAAAGAGTGAGAATATATTAGTTTTGCATCATTTGAATTAACTTTCCAGCCCAAAGTATTCTACATTTTAATTTAGAATCTGAAAACAGGTACAAAGTGTCTTCCCCTAGAAAGTGTAAGCAGTAGTCTGTGTGGCACCAACTGACTGGCTTTCACATTGCTTCAGACTAATCCTGTCTAGAGCAGGTGGCAATCTGTGAAGTAATAGCTCTTGACCCTGGCTTTTCTCTAGGCTCCATACAATGCTGTCATGACCCTAAAACTTCTCTTTTTTTCAGTTCAGAGACTCTGACATCAGAGAGAGTTGTGCTGGAGCCAGCAAAGCTGCTAGGCATTATACCATGAGAGTGACCACACACGTGGTATGCCGTAGGGTTTGGTACAATGGGGTTGTCTGAAGATGTAAAGCCTTCAGCCTGAAAACATGGCTGAAAACAAGAAGTAGTGGCAAAATCAGCCCAATAGAGGATCAAGATACCAACATCCGAATGGTTTCCTGTCCTTTCATAATATAGCAGTGCAGGTACACTCAAATGGACCTTATCTGGACATAGTTTTGGCTGTTTTAATGAAGAAACACAAATTTTAGCTTCTGTCTTTGCAGCCCCTACTAGATAAGATGTCAAAAGAGAAAGAATTCAAGATGCCTCTGCAGCCTGGGTATTTTGTGTCTTTATTAATAGTTTCTTGAAAACAAAAGTGGATAGACATAATTTTATGACTGCGCCCAGGAGTTTAAGGGCTCTGACAAATCAACCTTGCCACCACCCTCTCCTGAACTGTTCTGTGGACTTCTATATAGCTAAGGTTTCACCCCAAGAAGTTTCCTCTGATTTAAATCAATACGAGTAGAGAATAAATGAAAGTCTTTGCACTTTGTTTCAAGAGACTTCTTTGGAAGATGTAATTCACCTGTATCTGAGTATTTCAGCACTACTTAGATGTTCTGTCAGCTCCACCTTTTAAATCAAGGTATTTTTAGTATTCTTGGTGTAACACATGCATGAGAAAATACTGTAGCTGTGAAAGTCCAGATTGTGCAATCTACTAACCTAGAAGGTACTGTCACTTTTATGTGCCCTATATTTTATTCATCCATAACTCCAATAAATGCAGATTTTTAAAAAATTTATCTCTAGCTTTTGCCTTGCTTTCCAGTCCTCGGTGTTTGGAATTTGAGAATCAGGTCATCTGTATAAAAGCTACAGTATTTGCTCACGTGCCAGACACCTTCAGTAAGCAGCACTGCAGAAATAAACAGTATTTTACATTTTCCTATAGGAAAAATTTTAAAATATTGCAATTAGGTGGGTTTTATTCCATTGTTCATAAAGATATCAATTTGGTTATCCTGGCAATCTCAAGCCTTAGGCAAGTAAAAATAAAATCAGAAACTTGTATTTAAATCATCCATCTAGACAGAAAGATTTATAAAGTACCATTTACTTGGTGAAACTTTCACTCTAAGTTATCTAATGGTTTTCTAAAATTAGATGCTACTTTCAAAAAATCAAAACTGTCAGAGTTATTAACATAGCACCTTTTTAGGGTTATTGTTAGATACACAAACATCTGGGAAAAAATACTGGAAGAAAAAATTGCATCAGCTTTGTGTGTGTTTAAAGCAACACAATAAAAGTACTGGCAAGGTTACGTTTGTAGGAAGAAGCAAATTGGTTGAAACCCTGACCCCACTGAAATTAATGAGATTTCACCCTTTTTCTTTTACGATTCAGACACCTTCCTAGTGGCCATGACCATGAGAAAGATTCTTGCACAAGGACATTTGAAATGGTAGGCTCTGTCTCTTGAAACAGTAGATTGATTTGGTATTTCTGTTCTTCAGTATTTCTTGCAGTCAGTGCACAATATGTGTCCCAGCTTGAAGGCTTCCAATAGTTGATAGAAGATAAAAATAAATGTTGCTGTTTACAAATCCAAAAATTCTTAAGAGCAGGAGTGAAAAATGTTTTGACTATTTCGTTAAACAAGTGTGAAAAATGGCCAGTGAATAATTTTAAAGGGTCAGTATTAAATTTGTATTACTTCAGTTAAATCCTAGCTAGAAATTGAAGCACAAATTCAATAAAAAATAAATTAAAGGATCTGATCTGCATTCTGCAGGCTCAGTCTCTATGTCTCCAGTATTGGGGTGTTGGGCCTTAAATGTTCCTGCCTTATGTAATACATATTCAAGTATATTTTAGTATCTTATTATATCTACTAATTTTAATGGCGCCACTACTTTCTTTCAATCTCTTGTTTTTATGGGGTCGCAAGTCCACAATACTTTCCAGGATGCATCTGACCCTTGAGAGCACAACGTGTGAGATCTGAAGACAGCGACTAACCTTTGCACAAAAGTGAGACCCAGGGTGCCAGAGAACATAAAACAACCACAAAAGATAGAGATGGGTGAGGTTTGGGCAGGGGGGAAAGGAAGAGAAGGAAAGGAAGGAATAATTGAAGAAGGACTGAGGTGGTTGGAAAGACATTATGAGAAGTGCTTGGACCTAGCTTGGTGAGGCTACACAGCATTAACTACACTGATAGAAACACACCAGGTCATAGGAGTGGAAAGTAGTAAAATAAAAATTTTGACAGAAAATCATAGAACCACAGAATGGTTTGGGTTGGAAGGGACTTTAAAGATCATCTAGTTCCTGTCACCTGCCATGGGCAGTGACACTTTCCACTAGACCTGGTTGTTCAAAGTCCCATCCAACCCGACCTTGAAGCCAGGTTGAAAGTGAAAGGGTTGGACACAGAGAAAGCAGAAACAGACAAAAGTTAAAAGGGATTTTGCCAAGTGCTGGGATGTTGAGAGACTTCTGATACTTTTACTGAAGAGCTGAGAGCCTGGCTGGCTCAAGGCTTAAGCAACAGCAGTCAGTACCCCAGGACAGCAGGCTATTGGGGTTGCAGGATGGTGTTACTGGCTCCTGGGTCTGTGCCACTGTTGCAGGAGGGCCAGCTTGCTGATTACTCCTTTCTGCAAGAGGCAGAATCAGCAAGGACCACCCTGCAGGCACAAGGCCAGGGACCACGGCCCGCTTCAGTGCGTCTCCCTTCACCTCCCCATCCTGTGCAAGGCAACTTTCAGTTCTGGCTCCAACCCTGGACAGCCCTGGTGTCTCTGGTTGCCAGAAATATCTGTCATTACTAAATCTCCAACAGATTTAAGAATAATCTGGGCCAGCTGTTAGAAAAAAGACTCCATCTTTCATTTGAAACAAAAAAAAAAAAAAAAAAGAAAAAGAAAATACACACTGCTTAAGGACTGCAGCCTGATGATCCTGGCTTCAACACATGCCAAACTTAAAGCACATAAATAGGACATTGTCTTCAAGGGTATAACTCCTGTGTTTAAAGTTAGTCATATCTCAAAGTAATCTGTTAAGGACCTTCACTGATTGAAATGCCAATGTGTAAAACACTTAGCTAGCTATGATATGATTGGGACACAGCAGCATGATTTGATAATGGATAACCTATCACTCTTTTCTTCAAGCATTCCTTGAGTGCATCAGCAAAACTCAGGATAAAAAAAATGGGGTTGATCTAATGTATTTGGATTTACTGAAAGTGTTTTTATAAGTTCCTTGTAGGAAACTGTCAAAAAAGTAACACCATACAGGAGTACGCTGGATTAAAAACACAGCATCACAAAGCAGAAACTGATCTGTTTTCTAGTGGTAAAAACAGAAGTAATTAATAATGGGATACTCCAAAGCTGCATGTTGCCATTGATATTGTTTTGTAACCTAGTGACATGAAAATCTGTGTGAACACTGAGCTGACCATGCTTAGGAGGATAAACACTAAAGAAGTTTACAGAGAACTCCAGAGAGGTTGAAGTAAGTGAGGTGGAAGCATGGTAGCAGGTGAAACTCAATGCAGGCTAAATTATGTTGAAGGAGGAATCATTTAAGTTTAAAGAGTAATGAGTATAAAGAGCAGTGAGTATAAGTTAATGAAAGTACCTTCTGAAAGGGAGAAATGGTAATTGCTGCCATGGTGCAGTTATTTGCTGAAAGAGGTCTGGCATGACAGAAGGTATCAAAAAGCAAAAGAAAACAATAATACAGAAATTATTACAATGTCAGTGTATGACTGTGGAATAGCATTATCGGGGTAACCATCTTTATTTCAAGACATTCCCAGGGTTTATGGGACTTGTTTCAAAAATCACCTCACCTGTCTAACAGGACTAAATAATCAGGCACAAGGATACATCTTCACAGATGCATCTGGTCTGCCGTACACGGAGCTCTTTCGGAATTTTATAAGAAGAAAGGTAATGTTTAGGTTGAGGATCTTCTCTATGCTTCAGGGTTGACATCGGGTAGGTCTGGAGATTGAATCCCGCTGAATGCTTACTTTTGTCAGGTCTGTCCTGGATGCTGGTCTTGCTGGGTAATGGACAAATTTGATCCTGCAACAATGAACAATTAAAACTATGTAGCCCCTCTGAACCCTAATAGCAATCATTGTATTGCACATGTCTGGGCAAGTGATACAGGCAGGCTACATGTAAAAGCGCAGATAAAAGGTTAACAACCCCTTTCCTGAGCAGCACAAGACAATTGCCAGGCTACTTCTATTCCTGCCCTCTCCACAATTCCACTGTGAAAAAAAGCTTCGACTCCCTTTAAATTCTTGAAGATCTGAAAGATCTGAGCCCCAAAAGTCACAAGTTTTAGGTGTCTCAGTCTCAAACACTGTTGCACATATATGTCCATGCAGATAGGTGTACGGATCTGAATATCCATCCAAAGACCATGAAGTGCCTTGGCCCATTTCATATAATTAAAAAAATCCTGGATAAAAATTTCTTTCCAATTTTATTTTCCTTTTCTTGGTCAATAACAATTAGTAAATGATTTTGTAGCTTAGACTCTTAATGTTTTCTCTTTCAGCCTCAGCTACAGTAGTATTTGTTTTCCTTATCTCTGCTCCAGGCTCTTTCTTCTTTTGCAGCCTGATCATATCCTTATAAACTATCCATTCAGATGCCACTTCTCCATTCTTCTCATTGAGCTCTCTTTCTTACCCCATCATCCCTTACCAGCAACTTCCCCATTTTATCTTCACCAGTCTTCGAAATCATCCACTCCTCACTACTCATCACCTCACTGACTCTTTGGCTCCTGTTTGTAAGTTAGGCTGCATCAATATTAATAAATTAAACGGCTTGGGGGCCGTTTTGTGCACTGAGACAAATCGGCACAGAGTGACACTCATTCACACTCACTTATCTTCTGAGATGGACTGGCCAGATCCAAATACCCCAAATCTCTGCTAATTCCCAAACCCTGCCCAGGAATAGCTTCAAGACTACCAGATGGCCCAAGGCAAAACCCTGTTAGAGATCACTCAAACTTTCCAAAATGGACAGTCAAGTTCCAGTACCACCTCTGGCACTGTTAAATTTACTACCACAGACATATCTTCCAGCAGCAGAAATAACCTTTAAGGCAGCGATGTACCTAACAGCTGAATCCTGTGGTTTGAAGAACTGCAATTCTAAACCAGACCTGAGCCTTCTCACTATGTAAACTGATTTCTAGTTTTGAAATGTAGTCAGTGGCTTCCCAGCTGCTGATAGTGTTAAAACTGCCTGAAGCCAAGCCAGCTTCTCTGCTGAGCCGGCAGTATGGTTTCTTGCTAAAGGAAACAACTTGAAAGGCAGCCTGTTGACCATGTAAAGTATGGATGTACAGGACTTTTGTTCAGAGCCAATGATTTTGCTGCCATCCTCCCCAAAGAGACCTTAAACCTGGAAACCAGTGGTTTCATAGACAAATTTGAGGCTCAGACATAATCAAACAGCCTCAGCACAGCACGTTACTGCACATCAACGAAGCTGCGATAACTGTCCACTACAAATATGAGATAATGTGACATACATAAGCCCACAGTGAAAAGGGGCTAACCTAAGCCAAATTACTCTGACTGTGCCATGGGCTAAGAGCATTTGCACAGGCAGTTATTGAGACTCGGCTGATGCATGGTAACAGTTAACTAGAGTAATTTGATCATATGTCTAATCTCAAAGACAAAATAGACTCTAAATTGCTAGTATGGTATATGGGAGATGTAGCCATGACGTTCAGTTACATTACTATCTGACCTAACAAGAATGTAAAAGATACACTCCCTTCCTGGCATTATTTTAACAGAGCGTTTTACCAGCCTGAATTATGAAAACAAAAAAAGTGCTATATTTAAACCTATAAAAATGCAGTTTATTCCTCTTTGATAAGGCATAACTTTTTTTAGCAATTGTAATCTGTAACATTACAGCCTTAGGAGGTAATTTACTAAATAGGACAAAATTAGCTGATTTTTGGACCATTTAAAGGCACATTTCTGTTGAAAGCATATAAAATGTATTAAAGTAATCTCTAAAGTCTTTACCCCTGCTTGAGATTTTAATTTACTCAGAGCTAATAAATTATCCCCTTTCAGAAGCTATTGAAAATTTTCACTTAAATCCTTTTTAAAACTTAATGTGTTCAATTGAATCTTAAGCAATTTATATACACATATACAGAGCTTGAGGTGGTCACCGCACCAAGGTGAAGGCTGAAAAGAGGTTAGATTAGCACTAACTCCTCTGCCCTCTGGGATTGCTGGGGTGCTATTAATGAATGTGAATTCCCTCCTCCCCCAGAGCCCTCCCCCTTCATATACACTGGTCTGGCTGTTGGGTAATTACTTTTCCACTATGGCATTTAACAAAATGCCCTGTTCAAAGCCAGGGCCCATTTTCTCTCCAGCTGAAGGATGTGACTGCAATCAGGGAAAGGAACGGCAGATCTGGGTCACCCCAGTATTCAGGTTAGCTGGGACAGAAAAGCTTTCTTCATCTCAGACAGGGCTCTGTGTTACAGTTGCACACTTATCAGAAATATTTTTTCAGGCTATCAATTATTATATTTGAATGTCGCATCCTCGCTCTAGGGAGCCCTTAGCAAGCTGTAGCAAAAATCAATCCAGTTTTACAACTTTTACCTTGGCACTACTCCAACTCTTTATCTACCTCACACAGTTATTTAAAGATGTGGTGGCTTTTTTTCTGGAGTATAGCTATATTCCTGAGTAGGACTTGCCCTTTGGTGTATGTAATACCCTTTTTCCTTGATTAGGGTTAATCTGTGAATCTGCTTTGCTTTTGCTTTTCATGTTTGACAATTTGTGTGCCTGTGGCGAGGTTTGTGTGTCTGGGTACCACCTCTCCCGGGCAGCATGTATTTCTCATTGTGGTGGGAACCGGAGCCTCTTACTTCAGGGAACAAGCATGTGGGCTGGAGCCCACTCTCATTCAAATTGCTTTAATGTTGGCTGCAGCTGCAAGTAATGGAATCCAAAAATTTGTCCATGTGTTCATTCTGAGCTTTATTTTTCCAGTGCAAACCCCACCTGGGAGGCTATCTAGCTGGACTTCCCCTTCTACGTGTGTAGGTGCATGAGGCAGCTTTGCCAACACACCTCAGGGGACACCTTCATCAAAGCGGTTGTGAATCCCAGCAGCATGGGCAGTGCTTCAAAAGACAGACACTATTGCTTTTGCAAAAGGTGACTGCCTCCCAGATGGTAGGAAAATTTGGATAGCAAAAACTGGTCTTAGACGTTACAATGTCAGTGTAGGCTGCAAAAACAGACAGCAGATGCTGGGCTTCAGTGGAGTTATGAAAGAATAGTCATTAAAGAGAAAATCTATCTTAGAGCTGTACTTCGAAGGGGCTTTATGTTTATTTTAGGAGCAGACTCATTTTCTATTTCCCTATTGAACATGTATGCAGAAGCTCCCAGATCTACTAATCAGGTTGCACGGGTTTCCATGCTTCTGATTCTCCAGGTTTTAGCTCGAAAATATGTTTTGCCACTTCCTGTTATAGTGGTTTTATTAAATTCCCTCGCAGCAGTTAGCTCAAGGGCTGAGAGGCGTCCCTTCATTTACACCATGCAAGTTTGTATGGAGTGAATGCTGAAAACATGGTTTTCGCTCATTCCTTCCACCTTGCTGGGACAAACCTGCTCAGAAAGACTCTGAAAGGGTGCAAGGCTATGGTGGCATACGTGTGTACCCACTTTCTCTGATGGGAGTGTCTGGGAGCTAACCAATGATTCGCTAAGACAGCAATTGTCAACCAAGTGGCTTGGGGCTGCTAACGGAGTGGGGAGGACTCCTGTTTTGGCTAAGCCATGACCTGCCCTCAGTTGGGAAGAGATTTCACCCCTTAACCCAACAGAGCCAGCACGAGGTGAAAGCATGATGTGAGTTGTGTATCCAGCAACAATGGCTACACAATACAGTAAAAACAAATCCCTGATGTCCTTGTAGTATAAAGTGTAGTTTATCAAATCACTTGAATACATTTGCAGGACTGGTATCTTAAGGACAGTAACTCATGAGGTTTCTCCTCCTCACAAGCAGTATAGAGCTAAGATCCAGCCACATTCGAGCGTGTTGTCATTAGAGCTCCTAAGTGAAGCAGGAGATAGCTGGGTCAGTCCTATGGAGAATGCTTCCAACAAAAGAGCTGATATTTTTGGTATAATTATTTCATAGTTAGAGCTTATTTGTCTATATTCCCTTTTAATCAGTATTTGCGCCAGCGTGACAATGATGACAACCACAAATCAAGATTTTAGCCACTTGCAAACATGTTTTTGAAAGAAAACCCCCTTTTGTACCTGTCTTTCACCTATTTGATTTAAAATATTTTTTGATATTACCCAGAGTTCTGTAGTGATAGACATTTGACAGCTAGCTGTATTCCAGGAGCAGATGAAATGGTTCATCTTCTCATAGAAGACATCTGGGATCTTTCAGAATAAAAGGTACTATAAAAATATAAAGTAACATTACTGGAAACAAATTTTCCACTTTTTTTTTTTTTTGGTGGGAAAAAATTACAGAAGAAATAAGTAGAAATTCTAACCCCAGTGCAGACAAAGTAGGACTAGATGATCGGAGCCATTCTTATTTACTTTTGTAATCAAACTTTGCAGGGAAAACCAAGGGGAATTTGTGTTTTGTGACTCATGTTAAGAAAAAACAAGAAACTCAAAATTTGGGTCCAAGCTTCTGATTTAATTTCCTACTTAAGGTTGGAATGATTGCTGGAACTTTCGCTTTCCTAGCTTCTGTTGATTTCTGTCATTCAGGAATCATGAAGTAAATATTTATTAACATGGGAACCCTCCTCCCTTCCTGCCCTTCATATTTGTGCTTCTTATGCTAATGAACTTACTTTAACAAGGGAACCACATTCCTCCTGGGTCTGCATCAGTTCTGGTGCCAACACATTAGTTATTTAAATGTAGTTTTATATTAATTTTTCATATCATAATGCATTGTTCCCTGCAAATATACATGTAGCTGGTTTTCAACAGTAAACAAATATATATTGAAGATATTGTTAGCTGAACAATACCTGAAAGGTAACGGTGTTACCTTTCATCTTTCTTTTTGCTTCCTGGTCATTTCTCACTCTTGCCCTCTGAATTTTCTCAACTGTCCTCTTTCTATACTTCTTCTGCAGTGACCACCACCAGGGATTTGTTTTCTGTTTTCTGAAGCAGGCTATTGATGCAGATGCAGAATTCTGAAACTACATATTTTTAATGCGTTCAACATTTATCTTTAGTATCCTCAAAGTCTGACATAAAGGCTTGCAGTCTCTGAGTCGGGAAAGCCAGTAAACAAAACAGGAGTTTAGCAAAAGCTAAAAAAGACATGTTCTTGAAAAATAACCGTACTAGCAAAACAATGACACCAAGGAAAATATAGGGAAGGTTACTTTACCATGCTCCTCCTACTTTCTCAACAATAAGAAAAGAAAGATATACTAACTTAATGCCTGCAGATATATTTGTATGATACAGCATCACAGCCATATCGTAAGAAATCTTGTTGCTTAACCAATTAAGTAAAAACAACTACCATTCTCTGTGAGGTGAGAGATATTTTTAGACTAAAAAACAGAAACTAGACTCCATCACACACCATATTGCCAGGGCTACCATTGTAGTATGTCAAAAGTTCAGGGCTGGCTGCACCCAGACTGCTCCATTTTGAGTTATTTAGAATTATCAAACATTTTGATCTCAGGAGTGGGTTGCTATTATACAATTTGATAGTAATGTTGAAGGCTTTGACAGCGTTCTCCCAAGAGTGCTGAAGAAACACAGACATGAAACCAATGTACTATTAACTGAGGTGTATGTGAGGCATTGTTTTATGACTCTCAGTGCTAGGGAAGTAGAAGTCAGTTAATGAGTCCCCAGTCTTTGAAAAAGGCTTCACAAATGATTCAGGGAGCTACAGACTGGTAAGTCTGACTTCCATATCAGGTATATAAAAGAAACTACAACAAAGGAGAGAATTAATAGATATCTAGATAAATATGATATATCCCAGGGAAGAATCAACTCTGAAAGGAAGTCTGCTCTCGCAGATCAGTGAAAGTTCTTTGAGGAGTCATAAAGATTACGGGCAATGGTGACTCAGTGACTCTCTACTTATGTTTTGAAAAAGCATTCAACAAAGTCCCTTAGAAGAGATTTCTAGAGAAATTAAACCATCATGGGTAAGAGGGAATGCCCTCTCATGGATTAATAATTGGTAAAAGAGAAGAAAAAGTAGGTAGGAATAAATGGTCAGATTTCACAATGAAAAGCTATTAATAACAGGGTTCTCCAGGGCCCTTGGCATGAATGTTGTCCAGTGTGTTAATAAGTGACCTCAAACAGAGCACAAATACTCAGATGACAAAGTACATGAGTGAGACTGAATAACTCAAGACACTCAAAACTAATACTAACAATAGCGTATTTCTGAAGACCTTCACATGTCAATGGCAAATGAAGTTCAGGAAATGGCCATATAGTAGTGTACATGAGGTATGGAATAATAGGCTATAAACTAACTACTACCACTCAATAAAGACATGTTGGAATTGAGGAGGTTCTCTGCAAACATTAGTTCAATGATAAGAATAAGCCAGAAAGGCAAATAAACCTTATCCTGAATATTGCATCCAGTTTAGCTTACTACGAGATTATAGGAAACAGCAAAAAGGTGGGAAAGCAAATTAAGAAGGATTAGTAGGATGGGGTAGTTTCTATACAAGGAAGAGCTGTATAGCCTGAAACTCTTTAGCAGTGGGGGAATATGACTGCCATCTAGAAGACCATGTAGAAAAGTGAATAGGAACATTGCTTTTTATAACTGGAGAACAAGTGGTCACCCACCAAAAATACTGAATGCCAGATTTAAAACAGATTAAAAAAGCACTACTTTTTCTCCTCAAATGGATGAAATAGTGTAATTCATCAGCAAAAGATGATAGGAGACAAAAAACCCCAATATTTTAAAAAATCTAAAATTATATTAGAGAAATTAATGGATGATAAATCCATCAGTGTTTTAGACACTGCTAAATCTGTACAGTGTTCATTGTTCAGCTCTTGAAAGGTTCACTCTATGTTTAAACATTTCTCCAGTAATACATGTCAGGTCACCTTAAGAAAAATAGTACTTGACTAAACAAAGCTTTTGTCCAACTACGTATGGATACTTTTGTGCTCTTATGAAAATAAATAATTCACAATTTCCAAATAAAAATTTCCAGAATTTCTCTTCCCTGTCATTTAAAAAGGATAATTTTTTAATTGTGATTTCAAGAAAGGGAGATACTGAAAAGCTGATATTTATTTGCAGAAACTTTGTAATTTTCTCATAGCTGGTATAAATTACTTACCAGCTCATCATTCTGCATATTTGAACAAAGCCAATGCTCTAAAAATGCTTTGGTACACAATATCCAAATACTTTGTCTTTTCAAGAATTATCACAGATTTCAATTCACTGACTAAAATGTTGTCTGCCCTGGGTCATTATAATATCTTCCATTAATTATATTAAACTACATAAACTAATCTATTCTTTCTGTTTGTGTTGAAATTAATGTCTGTATAGCATAATAAATAAAATATCTTGGTATGGAAGGAAAAGGCATTTATTATTGACATTAAAAATCTGAAAATGAGGAAGGAATAGTTTAACCAATGTCAGACACATTGGTTCTTCCTCTGTGAAAGACAACACTAAAAGACAAAGCACTGGTCATTTCTGTTCTTAAGGGAGTGGTAGCTAGTAGCTGTACTGCTAGAGAAACTCTGTAGAAGGGCAAGACAAAGCAGTAAAGACGGCTTTTCTGTCCAGTCAGAGTTACTGATGGGATACGCAAGCAGGGCCTGAAGTGTCTCAGGTATGTGCTCATGCTGTTGCTGTCCCATGGCAGTCAGCTTTCTTTTTCTTCATCCTTAATTGTGTCTATATCAAATAGGACTGTATGGCCTTTCTCCTTTTTTTTTAATGAATATACCTTGAGGATTGTGTTTGGAAATATCTCCCATTTCTCACTCTCTCTCTTTCATGTCCATTTTAGAAACCAAAATAACTGAGAAGGAATACTGACAGTAAAGAATCAGATAAAAATGGAAAATACAACAGGATACAAGGCAAAAAAGGGAGTATAAGCCAGAAAAACTGAAAAATTTTTTGCATATGTTTTCTTTTGTCCTTGCTGCTGAACTTTACCCATCAGTGAAACAAATGAATAAGTTTTCTTCATCTCCAGTGACTGCAGTCCTATCTTTTGATAAGATTAAATTCTAGCATCATAAATCAACATTTAGAATTAACATTAGGAGTCTGTTAACCAACCCTAGAAAATGTCAATTGATTAGATTCTATTTCTAGGTCTTGATAATTGTCATTTGTCCTATGTATATGTATTTTATATTTAAATGTATTTGCTTAAACAACATGACAATCACAATAGGAATTACCTAGAAAGTTCAGGGGTAAAACGGAAAAAGAGCAAGGCCATGAGTCAGCTACAAGTTTAACAGTTTTATCTCCTTTTTTGTTCTTTTTTTTTTTTTTTTAATCTGTGTGTTGGATCATTTCAACTCCTGGTTTCAGAAGATTTTACCATACTAGTTTAAAATATACAAACCCTGGAGTTATTTAAGCTTAGCAATGTGCATTCTTTAAATGACGGGAATAAAATCTCAGAACTGATTGGAACAACCAATTCAGCCATGGAAATGGGGTTTGTTGAAGATTTGTTTTTAAAGTACTGAGAAGATTCCCACTAGCTTAAACAGCTTCCCACTGGCTTGTCCTAGGCTCCAAAATCTTTCTTCCTCAATCACTTGTGATTCTACATTCCGTACTGACACACTGTAGACCATCCTTCCTCAAGACAGACAATGTGGAGGTGGTTGGTTTATACAGCATAAATCTTGCAAGTTACTCCCTCCTTTTTAGTGATATAGGCTGCAGAATTATTTTGGAATTGCTCTGCTTTAGGACCTGTGCATTTTTCCCCCATTTTCCCAGGCATAGGGACAGCTGGGGGTGAGAAACACCCATACAGAGGTAGAGAGAAAGTTGTTTATCATCCTTTGGACTTCCCCAGCTGCTGATACCACCTTGCTCACTCCTGCAGGGAAAGCACATGGGGCTCATAAAACCTGCTCCACAGAGCAGTTCAACGGCTTGCAAACCTCCAGCAGGCTCATGGAGTAGGCAGGACTGCTGTTAATACGGCCCAGCTTTTGGCAATTGGGTGCCAGGAATTTATCACACTCCATCCCACTCCCCTTGAGATCAGATTAGATCCACCTCGCTGCCTATACCCTACCCAGTCGTGGTGACAAACCCAGAGGTGGCTGGAGGGAGAAAGACAGAAAACAGAGCTGCTAAATGTCACGTGCCGGTCAACATGCACCTGTTAATGAGGCTGATGTTTAAACGAGGGAACCCGTTTTACATTTGTCACAGAAGTGGGACTTTAGTGATGTCAATGTCGTGAGGGAAAAATGTGTCCCAGCAGGGTCATCTCAGGAATGACTAGCTCAGGAATGACCAGCTTGGCCACCAGCCCCAGCCATGCCACCTCACCCCACTGAAACCCTTTGACATTGCAAGGCAAAGCCAGGAAGACAGGCTCTTCCAAAAACTCCATGCCACCTCCCCTGGCCTGGGTGGGCCCAATCCACAGAGAGGCCAAGAGGGATCATGTGTCCAGCAGTGATATAGTTATTTAAGGACCGGGTTTCCTCCCTGCTTTGTGGTGATTTTGTCAGACTGTCTATTGTTGCGGCTGAAAAATTGTTTTCTGAGTATCCCAGGATGCTTCAGGTCCCCCTTGCACTGTGAATTGTGCTGACAATCCTCGCTGGGGCAGATTAACAGCAGTGGCACAGCTTTGACTTTCGTCCCATGAAATCCCCAAATTAATAGCCTACATGTAACAAGTCTGCTCCTAATAAACATTGGGAGGTTTTGGCTTTTTTTTTCTTGTAATTGTTATTTGTGTTGGGGATTATTTATTGTGATCTGAGTAATTCCATTTCTTTTTGTACTTTTTCTGTGGCTGAGAAACTTATTTTTAACGATGCTGCTGTGATTTTATATGAATTGTGTAAAAAAGAGGTATGCTTGTTTCCTCTATCTATTTTGGTCCGAAAGTTTTACACAGAAATTAAGAACAAAAATATCACCCACCTATGCTCGACCCTCAGTTCTTCCCATTTACTTATGTCTCATATCACCCACCAATCAATTGACTTACCTTACATTCAAATCTCCCTCAATAGGCTAACAACTCAGTGTTTCTTGCACTTTTAGACAGAATAAGCCAAGATAACATCTGTGCTGTTGCAATCTGCTGCTACAAAGCTTCCTATTGTCTTTTTACAGAAGTTTATAGGCCCCTGGCTTAGAAAGGTCAGATTTATTGTTACCTATTTACTAGCATGTGAAATTATGAATATTCAGCTTTGAAGCTCACTGTAAGCACACCAGCATTGTCTTTTCACATGCCACTGCCCACAGTTTTGGAGCAGAATCACACAGCATAGCAGAGAGTAATCACGCAGCTTTCATCAAGCTGGTACAAGGAAGACCTTCTCTACTCGTGTCTGAGGCAGGAAGCAATGATGGTTGGGATGCCCTTGCTGAACTTAGAAGAAGAAAAATCCAGAAGAGAGGAAGTTTGTATAAACTTGAATTATGACAAAACCTGATATTAATCTTTGTTTAGAATAGTTTTTGCCAAATAGTGAATTACTGCTTACTTCTGTCTCTAAAACAATGAATTTATTTGTGCTAGTTAGTTAATGAAATATTGTGTAGAGAGGATTTTTTTAATGCAATGTATTTAGCCTTTCAGAAGATTTTTGATAAAGTCACTCTATGAGAAGGTATTAAATAAACTTGCTAACCAAGGTAGTGAGAGATAAACCTTTTAGTGGATCAAAAATTGGCTGGGAAGCAAAGGCATGACTAAATTGGACATTTAACCTTCCTGTCAAATGATCATTAACAGCATGACTAGAAAGTTTTAGGGCAACTGATGTTTAAAACATAGCTTTAAAAACCTGCCAAAATATATTTCTATTATCATTTACATCCATGCATTAATTCTTTAAAATGTTAGCATGTCTCTACTGTGTCCAGCCAAAAGCCAACTGTCCTAATACCCTTGATATCCTCCATAAAGGTCATGGCAGCCAGGGATGGATATTAGAACAGCACATAGAGCGATGTTTCCTGAGAATATCCTTGCAACATCAACAGTTTGTAGCTTAGAGGTAGGATTGATTCTGTTTGATAATCTGTTACGGATGCGTTTTCTATGCATGTTGCTGTTGCTTTTTAAACCCATGTAAAGCCTCTGGAATCCAGGAATCTTGCAAGAAGTTTCACAGTTTAACTGTATACAGCCTAAAGAACCATCTCATTTTTGGCACTGTGAACCTGCCAGCCGCTTATTTCATTTACTGTCTCCTAGTTCTTGTATTTGAGAACACAATGAAGGATCATTCCCTAGTTACTCACTCTCTGTCACTCACAATTTTATCAACTGCTGTAGTATCCCCTAACTAGGTAATTCCTTTCGAAGCGGAAGAATGCCGGGCTAATTAATCATGTCTCATATAGAAGCTGTTCCATAACATTGGTCATTCTTATCACCTTTTTCTGAATCTTTCAGCTTTGCTACGACTTTGTTGAGGTGGAGGGACCAGAAATACACACAATATTCAAGATGCAGGTGCACCATAGAATTACCTAGCTGCAAAATTATGTTCACTGTACCGTTTCTGTATTGCTCTCCTCCTAGATCCTAACATTCAGTTTCCTTTTTTGACCACAACTGGGAACTGAACTATTTTCAATATTATAATTCCAGGATCTCATTGCTGGGTAGTAATAGCCAGTTCAGCACCTGGCACTGCATATGTAAAGTTCTGTTTGGTTAATCTCAAGTGCATCACGTCTAATTCTTCTGCTCTGTAATTCATCTGCGGTATCAGTTAGTCTTGTAGGGTCCTTCTGCAGTTCTTGATAGCTGAACTTTGCTTTTACTACCCTCATTAACTTGGGGAAGCATTTGTATGTTATACAAAATCAATAGTCGTATTATTTCTCACCAGTTTCTCACATCTTTTTAAATGTTCTTGTATTCAAAGAAGAAGATAGCATACATTAGGAAATACATTTGCAGGAAACAAAAAAATCAGAAACTGAATGCAGACCAGCTGTATGAAAACATGAGAGCAATATAGTTCATATATTTCAAAAAAGATCGGGTCATCAATGAGTCAAAAAATCATAAACTGCAGATTAAGAGACATACAGTTTAAAGCCACGTGCGCTTTCAGCCACTTAAATCCTTTGGTGTGATCTTAAACCATAGATTAAAGTTCTGACCTAAAGGACATAGAGGAGACATGACCATTTAGGCACATTACTGATTGCTCAACACACCTGTTTTCAAAGGTGTCATTAATAATCATATAAACTATTGTGTTCATAATTTGCCTTTTCAATTTATTAAGTATTTTGGATTACATTTCTTTCTTATAGGCCTTGGTATCCTATCCCAAGGATAAAAGTATCAAGCCTAAGACAGTCTCTTCAAGAAAAGCCTGAGGGACTGAAACATCATTTTCCTTTTCGCTTGTTTTCTGGCATTAGCACTTGGAAGTAAAATGAAAGACTTGATCTGAAATTCAAGGCCAGATCTTAAGAGGTGGTGGGCCCTTGCATATCCTGGTGGCTTCAGTGAGATCAGTGCACTTCAGGACTGTTCCCAAGACCGAATTTGACGCAATGTTTTTCTTTTGGTATAGCTCTACTATGGAGTAATCCATTGAGAATTTACTGCCCTTTTGGAGAATACTTCTGGGTTCATGCACGTATTTGCCATTTTTTTCTTTTGGCCTTGTCAAACTGAACATGTTATTTTGTTTTTTGATAAGGTATATATCACTTTCTGAATTAACCATTTACATAAGAATCAGAATATAGGCTGAAAATTATAGATAAGGCCTTCTTCTGGCAATACTGTAAAAGAGTTCATCTATTTTGGTCATTTTATCCCCTACCCAAGCCCCCATTAGCTCTGAATTAGCTCTGAAATGATTCACAGCATTGGCACTAAAACTGCCATCATACTTCAGGGCTAACACTGTACTGAAATAACTTATGAGCAGTCTGCCCATCCACAGGTTTTTTTGGAAGATTTCGCTTTCTGGAGATTAGAAAGTAGTTGTTTGTTTGATTGTTTCTTTGCTTAATCAAAGAAAGCTTAAGTTGGTAAGGCTGTCCAGCAAGCTTCTTATTACTCTCAGTCTCCCATTTACAACTGGCCAGGAGATAGAAAACGTGACAAAAAAACCTCACCTAGACAAATCAGTGTTTTCACTTACATGAAAACCTTTAAGGAGATTGGTTTAAGTCAGAGAGGTGGCAGGGGAAGAAGGGGTAATGCGTCTAAACCTCTGTATTATTTTTATTCCTGTGCTACTTGGCTGTAGATGATTCCTGCTGCAGATAGCGATATTCTGTAGAGAGTTTCAGTTACTGGCTATTGATTACTAGCTATTGGTTTCACTGGAATTTTCCAAGATATTCAGCTGTAAGATCCCATTGACCAGTCCTAGACCAATAGAACTAGACCAATAACATGTGTGTAGAATTTCACGTCTTTCAGGATATTTCCGCATTAAAATATTTTGAAGAATTCAAGATTATCTCCTCAGAATATTTATAAGACAGATCCATGGGGGAATTCATCCTGTTCTGTGCAGCAGTAGCAGTACAAAGCAGCCTTAAAGTCAGCTTAGGCATCTCTTTGAGGATTTCTCTGACATGCAGAAATCCTGTAGTAATGGCTCTTTCCCTTTCCTTCACTGCAAGTTCCACTTCAAAGGTGTTTGGATGGTACGACTACTGGAGAGGAACTTACTGCAAGTTTCCATGCCCCCAGTATTGCCTACCATCATCAGAAGGACTTCTTGTGGCTCTTAAGAATCAGTAATATCTCAAGGTAGCCCTGAAACTGCTTCAAATTACCATGAAACCCAAAGGTCAGCCCCAGGATCCTGAGGTTCAGAGATGTGCTTCCCCTCCTATCATTTTCCCTAGAACTTGTCCATATTATCTCCTTTTCTGAAGTCGTAGCCCAATGATTCGAGTTTAGTTTTGCACCCTGATAGTAGACAGACATTTTTTTCCATCATCAGTGGGGATGGAGAGTGATTTTGACTAATGACTTCATTGTCCCCAGCCAGCAAGAGACTTGCCTTTTTTGGTTTGCATCAGAATGGATGCTGAACACTGTAAGTCTCTAACTGGCAGTAGGTTTCACCTGCTGAGAAGTGAGGAAATTAGTTGGAAAAAAAATGGTCACAAAGTAATACTGATTTACTCCAACTAGAATGTTAGTGGATGCAAAAGTTTTCCTAAGCTTTCCTAGACTTTTTTCCTAAGACTGCACATGCAAGAAAAAAAAGAGTTTATGAGAATCAAAATGATCTTAAGAATCTAGTAAATCCTTATTTAATGTTTTAATTTGTTGGGGTTTTTTTTCTGTGTATTTTTAATATGGGGGAGAAGTAAAGGGGGAAGTGAATTTCCAATTATATTAACATTAGGGTATTTTAATGCCAGCCTCTACTGTTCTCCAGTGAGAAGGCTGGGCCTGTCTCGGGAGTTTTGGGAATACTGGTTTATTGGTCTGCATATAGAAGTGTAACATATAATGTCACGAGTATTAATTCCAGTCACAGGTCATGACTGGATCTTTTAAGTGTCAGCTAAATCTGCTCTTCATAGCCAAGGAAGAACTTCCTGGGGACACGACAATCAACAGCAGCCTTGACTGTAGTGACCATGAAATTTTGTGGCCCAAGATCCCAGGCTAAGCAATGAAGGAAAGTAGTAGAATATAGATCCTGGACTTCAGAAATTAGAATGCACCTCATTCAGCGGACTAGTTGGTGTCCTATGAGCTCATTCTGTATACGTACATATGGAAGATGTGAATGGTTAAATGGATGTACTTTTAGGTATGTATAAATCAATTTACAGTAGCAATTACAACTCCAACAGAAAAAATGTCACATTCAAGAAGTAACAGTCTACTAAGTCCGAAGTGAATAGAATCTTAATTATTCTGTCCTCCACTATTTCTCTGCTACCTGTAAATATTCACTACCTCACAAGAATTCATACTCAAAATTTTAGAAAATTAACATGGACTCCTAATGGAGTCAATTTTGCATAGATACAACCACCTTTGGAGGGGGGAGTGGTATGTGTGTGATCTTCGAGAAACTCTTACTTGAAGCGTACAGTGCAGAATCAAGAGCTTTTTTGAAGCAGCTACAGGTCAATGAAATTAATCAGTTTCCATGTTATTCCAGTTTTCTTCCGTTGCTTTCAAACTGGTGAATCATATGGCAGTTGCTTCCAATAAGAAAGTGTATTTTTCCCATTCTCACTTCATGAAAGCTGGGTCAATTTTTCTCATATTCTAATGAGCGAATGTTGCATCAATTCAGTCAGATTTTGAGTAAAATCCACCAATGTTGGAAAGATTCGTTACACTAAGGAAATAAGTGTTCACAGGAATTATCATATTGGAAAAAAGATGAAACATGTTCTTTTCACGTATTGGTTTTAGTAGTTGGCTTTAAGGAAGCTGCAGGAACACTGCCTACGATGAGCAAATACAGGAAAATTCTTCCCGAGACAAGTATTTCCTTTTAAGGCCTGTTTGCCAAAAAGTTGTTTATGTGATGCTTAAGGAGCCCAGTTCCTTTCCATTATCCTTTTCTTCATTTTCAATACATAGAACTTCCATTCTGAACTAATCAGTAACACCTCATGATAATCAAGTTCCCACACTAATGGTACCTTGTGTTGAAAAGGAGACCTTTTTGACAGTCTGGTATTGCCATTTTTAAGTTCCATTGAATGCCTCCTTCTTTGTACTGTGGTCAAACAGGATAAATAAAAGTTTCCTGTCCCATGTATACCATTCATTATTTTGTGTACTTTTTAGATAGTCCCTCTTCTACAAAGCAGATATTATCTGTATGTGTTATCCTTCTTCACATCCTGTTACTAACTATTCTTTTAGTATAGGATTTTATTTATATTTTTTATAAATAAATTTTGTTTTTCCTTCTTATTTTCCTTATTTAAAGCTAGAATTTCCAGCACTGAACACAGTATTAATTTGAAGCTGTAACACTGATTTAGGTAAATACACAATAATATTTTTTGTACTCCTTTTCCCTATAGATCCAAAATGTTTTCACCACTCCTGTTCCTTGAGTATAAAAAAATATTGAATGTTTTTGGAATTTTCTAAGTGACCTAAATTGTACTTTTGTAATAGTAATACTCCGAGGTACTTAGACACAGACTACTCTACTACTCCAGGTATAATAAAGTGGTTACAATATTAACAAATAATATAGAGTGATTACAGATTTATAAATGGAGGTGGAGGAAATGTCTGCTTCACATTTTACGTGAACAAACCAAAAAATTTGGATAAGTACCTCGACATTTGGGAAGAGTAGTTGAAACGTTTCCAAAGTTTCTGAATTTACTGAGTCTGCGAAATTGTTTGGGAAATGAGGCAAAACTAGGATTTTTTTTCTTCATTTTTTTTGTAAGGTTCCTTTTGCAGTCCTGTTTAAAGAGTCTTCCATAATACTTGGATATTTGCTCTTCTAATGTTGGGTTAAGCAAGAAGGAAGAATTATTATAGAGGATATTAAGCAGATTTGATTGAAACTTTAAATGTTCCATATTCACTATGACTTTTGGGCAAAGATAGAAAGTGAGTATATGACACTCAACCAATCCATATTTTCACAGTTGAAAAGGATCTTTATTTAGAAAGACTTAAGCTAAAACTGTTATTTTGTGTCATAGTATTGATCAACTACTATCCAGACTTCCTGAAGTGTTCATGAACAGAGAAACTACTAAAGTTCTTGTTTGAGGAAGAGTACTCCGAAATCTGAATTTGTTTTTTTTTAGGTCTGACCTGCAACTTTTTTCGTATCTAGAGGAAACTGTATTCTTTGTACCTGGACATGAAAAAAAAAGCATTTCATAAAGGACATAGACACTTTGGGGACACTGAAGAAATAACAAGGTCTTCTACCATTTCTAAAACCCATACTAGCTATAATAACTCATACAACTATGGGAACTCACTGTTTGTTCATCTTGGTGTTTTGTTCATGTTGAACCATTCCAGAAATACCAGGGAACTGGGAGCAACAGAAGTGCTAGAGTCTTGATTTACACAAACTTACGTAACGAAATGGTACCTAGATAATGGTTGAGGCCTCTGACCTGTGTTGAAATTCGACACTTGCTCTGTTTCTTAGCTTCAGAAGTAGTGGGAAAAGAGGGAAAAGTGTATATGCATTCTCTAAAAGCTGCAAGAATAACAGAGTTCAATCTGCCTGGATTTCACTCCAGCTCAGGATGTTTTTATTACTCAGCTATTAGTCATAACTGCAAAGTAGTTGAGTTCTTACAGCCCTCACACGCCAAACAAAGAATGAATACGGCTGAAAGAAATTCTCCACTGTGTACATCGTGTACTTAATATCACTTGTCCTCTTCAGCATGGATAAGGTAATATTTTGCATTTTATTTTAAGACGTACTGTATTAAATGTTGTTCTTAGATCTTTTGGAGGACTGCAAACTACTCCATGCCATTTCTGCAAGCAGCATCTCAGGTACTACATATTTTTCCTTGGGACATAAGGAAGAAAAATGAGGCCATTCATCACATGAGATAGAAGATTTAATTGTCAGGGATTGCTGGAGATGAGCTAGCATTAGTGACTGTAAATGATAGAACCACAGGGAATCTGATTAGAAGGACCATGCATGAGGTGACGGATATTATGGAGAGTGAAAGAACAGGGAAGGTATTTTGAATGACACTCAAAAGGTTGCCATGTTTTTACGTGAAGGGACTGATCACACAGGCTGCTTGAGAGAATGCTTAGACAGATTTTATTCCAGAGCAAGGTTTCACTAAATGAAAATTAAACTTCCTGGAAAAGTAAGGACATGAGAGGGGGAGATGGAAAGGTGACAGTATGTACATCCATACATAATACAGCATTATTGACAGCTAGATTGTTAGATTGTTATAGCAATGAAAGTCACTAAGAAGACACAAAGAACGTTTTGCTATCAATGATGAGGTTAAAGTTAATGCTGAAATTAAAAAGTTGGAATCTTATAATCATTTAGCCACAGGGTTTATCTAATTTCTGCTTCTAAATAGTGATTGTTGACTTCCAATCTGTAGAACAAGCACCAGGGTCAGCGTTGCATTCACCCACGTACTGCTCACAGTAGTCAATGTCTTGACATTGAGTAACAAGGATAACACAATCACTACATGTATAAATATCTAAAGGCATCTTGACATTGATTCACCATACAAATAAATCTTCAAATGAAACTCCCAAGTGGTTGTAAGCTGCGCCTGTTGTGATGCCAGCTGAAGTGTTGTTTCTGCTATCCTGGGGGGTGTATACTTTGAATTGCATTCGAGTCAGTGAGATTCAATGACGGGATGTGACTGGAACCGTTCCAGGGGACCCTTGCTGTCCCCCCTCTCATCTGCAAGGTCATCTGCCCAGCTTCTTGGAAGACAGGTGATGGGAGATGTTGACTACTCAGAGTCAATACAGGGCAGCTCTTCAAGCAGATTGCTTCAGGGACCTCAGAGCTTTTCTGTTCATGCTGTTAGGGAGACCTCTAGGAGGACAGCCTTGGGGTAAGTGTTGCCTTGCAAAGAATCTCCTTGTTGGTTCGTTTTCTGGCAGCTGTTCCTAATAGAAATAAAGCCACATTTCAAAATACTGAAATCTTCCACAAAATTGATTTTCCTTCCAGCACTCTGCTCTGCTGATGAGAGGGTGCGTTCATAAAGGGCTTCCAAATAACAGAAATAAAGAAAACATATTGTCACAAGAATGACTTCTGACACTTAAAAATTGCTTTCTGAACCTGTTTGAGATTGTCAGCTAATGAGGTAGCCCTCTTTCATAACTCCTTTATAGTAATGCACAGCTGGGTGAAAATCCACCTCAAACAATACTTACTTTTGTCTTTCCTTATTTATCATCATTATGATTACTTTTTACTTTGGTTAGCAGATGTTTCTTCAGTGCTCTGACATCCTTTATAATTTGCATATTTGTTAATTTAACTGGCAGAAAAGTCTACATACTGTACAACATGCACTTTGTATTTAACACTTATATGTGTGTGGCATATGCAATCGGAAAAGCTCCTCTGATATCCCCAATACATATTGAATGTACAAATTTAAAACACTTTTTAAAATTCATGTATTTGGACTTTTCTTTTGTGCCATGCAAAAATGTCTGATTATTTAGAGCAGAGCTCAAATCCAAGGAGAAATCATTTTGAGTCTACTGTATAAACTCGTAGCATTCAGGCTGTGGCTATGATGAACAAATCAGTAATTAATTGGGCATTCATTCCAGTGACCTGTCAGCATTCAAATGCTTTAATTAGATGGAGAAATGGAGGCAAGTAATGAGGGCCAAATCTGTATTCTTTAGAATTCTGTGGCAAAACATCCACTTGCTGCAATAAGATTTAGTCCTAAATGCATGACAGCACGCTATAGAAGATGTCTCCACCAACTGTGGTTCAAGTGTATAATACTGATAATGTCACTAGCATTGTATCTTTCGTTAAGAAAACAATGATGCTCTTAGGAAGCTTTTTGTCTGCTCATGCATACAAAACAGGCAATTTTCATAAAGTATTAATTGCAAATTATCTAGTATAAAAGAGGGTCCCAAAAAGAAAAATCTACTTTATACTGTATCTGCTGTTTATTTCATTATTAGTATTCTTCATTGTTTTGCTTATGTGGTACAGCTGAAAGGAAATAACATATCCTGTGTCAAGCAATCACACTTCAAATACGCAGCTGTATATAGACATGGAGTTTTTATTCTACTCCCAAGTTTTTTTGTAAGTATTAAAACATACATGTATCTAAATGTACACTAGAAGCATGTGTCTACCTATGTTTTTCTATGTATTTTTGCCAGTTTCAATTTACTCACATAAAACCATATTCAAAATTTCCACACTAGATTCAAAGCTGATGATAAATTTTAAGTGTTTTTTTTGTCTTCTAGAGAAAATGTTTGTAGCTCAGCACATGTTTGTTGCTACCTAGCTAGCATTAACTTTGCACTTGAAGTTCAGGTTTGAACTAGTTGTTATTAAAAACATAGACTAGTTATAAAAATTTACGTACCATTTGGACACTCTTTCAAACTAAATTGATGTATTCTTCTAAAAGTGCTTTTAGTTTGACTACGTTTTTTTTAAAAAAAACTTCTAATTTCCAAGCTATATAATGGACTTTGTGGCAAAATGCAATGCCACACAGAGGTACCCACACTAGCTTTGAATGAGGAAAGTACTTCCATTCTAGGGAATCATAAGCATCTAAGTCTCTTCCTCCACTTGCTTCTCCTCCTGGTTGTTAGAAACTGCCTTCTCATTTTGCAGCCTTAATATATTCCTGGCCATCTTATACAATTTTCTTCTTGTGCATATATTGTTCTCTTTCTTTTTGCTTAAGTAGCATTTTCCCTTTTTGTTTTTAAACCTATACTGAACTTTATTTGTAAGCCAAAAACATTTTCTCCATTAGCCTCTGCTTTGTAAGGCTAAGCCACTGCAGGTCTCCTGTAAAAGTATCGTTTCCATTCCTCTAAACATCCAAGTGTGTTCATCTTTGCTGAACGCAAGGGAATCCAATTGTATACAATTTTTCAGATGAAGTCTCAACTGTACAGAAGCATTAATACTTCTCAATCCCTACCAAAAGTACCCCATGTGACATATTTGGGGATTAGGTTTGTACTTTTCACAGCCAAATCAGTCTGAAGTTCACAGGCACAGGCTTGCTGTGATCAACTGATACATCCTAGGTATTCCCCTCTTCTGTCATTTCAAAATGACGAATTGTCAGCCTGTAACAGACATTCTTGTTATTAGTCCTGAAGTACATGACTTTGCAATCTGTACAATTATACCTCATCCCTTCTTTTCTAGTTCACTCAACACTTCCAATGTTATATTCTGATCCCTCCTTAAATTATTGGTTCCAGTGCTTTGTCGTTGGCTGTTTTCATTCTTCTTCAAGTGACTGACACAAACCCTCAACCCCTCCCCACCATATGCCTTATACGGTTTCTCATAACCATTGCATTGGAGTAGATCTCTGCTTCATCTAATTCTTTCAAGAAGGAATGTCACAAAATGCCTTAAAGATAGGGTCAAACAAACTTTGTAACAGCTTCCAAACAGCTGAATCTTCACAAATTTTCAGTTTTAGAGTAATATTTCAACTATATCAACACTAAAGTCCTGAAATAAGTAATTTGCAAAATCCTTGATGCATTTCATTCCTTTCTTTTTATAGGCTCGTTACTAGAATTCACCCTCATATCTGTCCCCAGGCCTCAATAAGGTTTTTCTTTTTTTTTTTTCTGGTTCTTCCCACAAGTGACAGAACTTCTGCACTTCAGTGAGAATCACCTTGGGTGCTGTGCGCAGTTTTGGGAGGTCTTTATTTTTTCCATTTCTAAGAGTCACCATCTGGGAGCAGAGCTGTTTTATCCATCTGGGAGCAGAGCAGCTTTCCACCCCTGCTAAGAGCGGTGGTCTCACTTCCAGAACTGCTAAATAACGCAGAGTTCTTCTGACTATGGCAACTGAAAAAGACCTAGTCTATTTTAAGAAGAGATCAGTATCTGATAGGCATAAAGTTCTGAAGCAAGAAAGGGTGATAGTCAATACGGTCATCTAAGCCAAGCCAACTGGAAAAGTTTGCCACAGCACTACAACACTGGCATCATCACTGAGGATACTTTTAAACACCACAACACGCATTTGAAATTGTTCCACTTGGCTCTGGAACTGAATAAATCTCAGAAGAGTTTACCAAATACTAGTTAGCACCAGTCCTGTTACCTGAGCGAGCTCACCAGTGTCCAGTGTTTTGTAGCTGCCTATTTAGCTCAGCTGGTCTATTACCCTATCTGCTCAGAAATTATCTGAAGAACTAGAACCAAGCGTTCTTGAACTCAGATAACTACTTACCCTCACAACTTGAGGTTTGGTTTTGATTTGTTTTCCACTGAATACCTCCAAATACTCCTCGAGACAGCAGGGATGGGTATACAGGCTCTCAGCATCCCTATGTCTATACACCAGGCTCTCACACCATCTCTCAGTCTTGTGATGGCTGGAAGATGTCCTCTTGTCATCCAACCCTCTTTGGCAGATTTAGACACAAGATTTTTCTTACCAAAGTGACAATCATGAGGCTTTTATTCAGTGCACTGGTAGACAAGACTCATGTGTTATTACAGGCCACCTTCTAGCAGGGTCTGCCACAATGTTTACATTAGCCCCAGTAGAGGAGGTTTTCCGTGCTGTAATTCCCCAAGGTACCACTGGTGGCTGAAAGTCTCCATTTGAAATGATGAACTGTATTACTCCACAATGACTGCATAACACATGCTGCCAAGGAAACCCTGTATAAACTGCAGTATCCACCACAGCTTCTCCTTCAATGCCTAGAAAGACCAGCCAGTTCCTTGTATCAAGAAACATACATACAGAAATCATTGTGCTCCTTTGCTCTTGATTTCCCAGGCTTCATACCAAAAATAGGAATCATCAAAAGAATGCTATGTTAGTGTTGAACTTTTTGATGCCACAAATTCTAACCTTAGGTGATAAGACCCCAGTAAGGGCTGAATCGAAATCCTTCCTTCACCAGCCACTTCTCTGACCTAGGCAGCTGATTGCCTTAGACCAGTGGGTATCAGCATTGTCTCGCAAGTCTTGTCCAGTCCACTGATCGCCCACACAGCTTATCAGTTTTGCCCAGCCCTCCTGTGCTGCCTGTCTCCAGGGTCCTTTACTTCAGGAGCTTGTGGCAGCCTGCAGTGGCAGACCTGGCACATGTTGGAAAAGACAAATGTTGATTGTAGTTCTCCACTGTTCTATCTTAACTGTTTCAACAGTAGTACTTTCTGTTAATCAGAGAAGGGCAGAGGCCAGACACCCAGCACAGACTTAAGAAACTTGGAAGACTTAATTATAAGTTCCCTGTTTTAGTTACAGCACAAACAGCTCTTTCTGTTGAACAAGCATATATATTTGTACCTCTCAGTCTGCTTCCACATCTCAGACAGGTTTCCACTCCACCTTGGGTCAGAATAATTTCTTTTGTGGCAGGTCTTCCTATTTGACCTCTTCATATCAGTGAATATATCCACAAAGATTTGGCTTCCATACATGTTTACCTAATGGAACGCAGTGTAATACTTCATTTCTGTTTAAGCCACCAAAATAAATTTGGTGCTAGCTGCTTTAGCCCCTCCTGATTTTATGAGGCCCTACGTCCACTATACAGAGGTTTTATGCATTATTTGGATTTTCTTTTAAAATGGCTACATATTTTACACTTCTAGTTTGTAAATCAAGCTCCTGTTTATAAACAGCTTAAGAAAAATAAAATATGCTTGAGTCTTCAGACAGTCTGAAATGACAAATGGGGCTGACTCAAGAACCTCTGTTTTAGGACTACTGTCACATATGGTTGGTCTGCTAATATTATGTCCTCAGCTGGGTCATCTAATATAATAACTTTCATTGTTTTCCCACCTAGTAAGTCTTGTAGGATGACCACCAAAGTGAGTAATATATGGACAAATGCAGCAACCATTGCAGTTAAAATCTCTAGATATCTGCTTAAACCTCAAAGACTTGTTTAGAAACTGAAGACTTTTACTCATCATATGGACCACAATGGTCTCTTCTTTCGGGTGTTTGATACACACTCACGTACCATGCTTGCCAGCATCATCACCATGTATGTAAGAGCCTCAGTGCAGCAGATAAATAAACATATTCTTATCTTGCCAGAATTATGTGTTTATATCATAAATTTGCAGTGCCTAGTATGTCCTACTTCATTCTTTATTCCAGGTGTTACAACCACAGGGTCTGAGGGACCCACTGAATGAGCACAAGTGGCACTGCATATAAAAAGGTCTGCTTTTTGTCCTTCAGAAATATAAATGGCATATTAAGTTACAAAATAACCATAGTAATATTTATATAATTTATTGTCTTTTTTAGTGCCTCTTATCTTAGCATCCAAGTATTACATGGCTTCCACATATAACCCAAAAGACAAGTTTTCTGTGTGGGAAGCCTACCTGAATCAAAGTACAGCCTTTTTTTCAATCACAATCACAACTGTGTTTCTTGTTACCTCTAGCAGTGTTTGCCTGAGATTCCTCACCGTGCTGGCAGGTGTTGATCCAGCTGGGAAAGTGCAAAGGGTTTTTTGCTGACTCAGTAGCAAAACCAGCTCATTATTCCACTCAGATATAAGAGAAATAAAGAGAAATCATGACAGAAAGAGTTGTAAGGTTTGGGTAGGCATGTCCTGAGGGAAAAAGGCATAGGGAAAACCAAATCCAATGAAAAGTTTCAGGTTGTGGTTTCATAGCAAATTCTTTCAGGATGACCTTTGTGTTAATAGGCAAGGTTTATTAATGAAGAAATCCAGTTGCCTGCACCCAAACATGCATGAATATTAGTCAATATTCTTTTTAATAGCTGCTTTCTCTTGCATGAATGTCTATCAGCCACCCGTAATTCTCAGACAACATGTCTGCAGCCAGCTTTTGTGAACATGTTAATTAGGAATTCTGTACCAGCTGAGTTTCTAAGATGAACAGCAAATAGTACTGCTCATGCACCCCACCCCCACAGCAGGCACCCAAACAACATGGTTTATTCAACAGAAATCATATACGGGAGAGAGACCAGGTAGATTTGGAAGCTCAGAACTCTAATATGAAACTATAAATCCTGCCTACGTAGAGAGCTTAATTGCCACACTGACATTCAGTGACAAACAGTGGTCTCAGGTCTTGGATTTTATGGTTTCCTCAAGTAGCAAAAATGGTTTGTTTTGTAACATTGTGAAGAACCTATTGGGCCACAGCACACACAAATACACTGAAATGTAAACAGAGAGGTAATTCGTTATGTACCCTCCAACAGGCAGAGAAGTAACCTGCCACAGAACGTACAACCATGAATTAACTTTCCTTACCCCAAGGTAATCATTTGGTTTTATAGATAAAATTTGGGATTATAAATTATCTGCTTCAGCACAATTGCTTTGCTAAATGATTTCTTGGCTATTAACGACACAACTAAAATCTGAGATGGGGCTGTTACATGTTCAATGGGACTGATACCAAGGAAATAAAAAGCCTGTGAAAATTTGAATAGCTAAATATTGGCTTGTGAAAATACTGGTTGTATAAGTGTTTAAATGGAGAATTAATGGTGGTATGGAAAATTAATGGTGGCACAGCTGTATTGAACACATTGCAGCCACTGTATATGTGCTTTAGGATGGAAGGAAGAATTACACATCTTGAAGAAAGAAATGTGTAAATATTGCTCTACGTAAGACAGTTGCTTATAGTACGGTAAGATGTGAGCTTACAGTCTTGTCATTCTTTCATGGAAATTTCTCTTTAGGTTTTATGGGGACCAGGGTAGGAAACTTCTGATAATGTCGCATTGGTTGGAGATATCTATTGTGCTAAGAGACTTCGTACTAGGCTTACTGTTTATAACTTTGATAGAATTAAAAATAGGAAAAAAAAAAAAAAAGAACAAAACTGTATCTTGGACTACAAGTAATGTAATAAAAAAGGAAAGGAGGAGCAGAGAAGCCTCCTTCAAAGTTCCAAGCAATAATACCTCACTGCAAAGCTCTGCAGTTTGTCAGCAAAAGGTCATGTTCCCAAAACCAAAAGCCCAAACCTAATCTAAAAGTACTGAGCAGGGCTGAAGAAATAGGTACAGTCCACTCACAGATAGAAATTGTCTGCTACTCTATTATAATCTTTTCTTCAACAAGGTAAGTTTTTTCACAGAACGGTACCCCGAGCAGGACTTGCAGCCAGTTTTAAAATAAAATAGGCAGGGTTCTTTGCAGAGATATCTTCATGAAGTACAGGGAGAGGCTTCAGGGGCTTCTTGTACTTTTTATTTCTCCAGGAAGCTATAGGGTAAGTGGGCATTGATTCTGTGGGACACCACTAGAGTCACATATGTTTGGAAATGGGGCTGCAGCTCTTCCAATCTGCCATTGAGAAGAAAACAAATGATGGAAATGTGTTGTCTCCAAGATTTAAGCTTTTCCTTCTCCGCTGCTGCTAACATCTGACCCCTCACACCCCTTCCAGCACTTGTCTACACTATCTCAGTGTCATTTTCAACTTCTTCTCTTCCTGTCTCCTAAACACACACACACACTCATACACACAGAGCTACAAACACAGTTTCCACAATCTGAGGAGGAGTCCCTCAGAAGCCATTTGTCACATTAGGGCTGTCCTTATAAAATCAGTACTTTCTTGGCCATCCATTTTTAAAAGTAACTGTTCCCTTGAAAAATATGTGTATCAGAATTAGAACATAATAACATTTCTGCACACGGATGTTTACTGTTTCACTATCAAGTAATTCTTGCAGTTTTATTGTCCTTAAAATTCAATAAAATGAACATTCCCTTTTAAGAGTTTTTGAAAACTCAAAATATTAATGTATTTAGAAAGGCACTGGTTATCTCAAAGAGGCCCACATAACCCTGAAAATTTCAGAATTTAGGCAAATTAAAAGATCACTTCAGGTATAAATTATTCTCTTCTACAGTTTCTTACCTATTTCTTACACTTGTCAGTGGGGCATACATAGTAGAAAAAGTCAAAACTCCCTATAAAAAAATGTGAGCTACTCTCTCCCTCTTACCAAAAAGGTCCACTGGGGGACACAACTATTTTTTATTAGCTTTTCAGTTAAATGTTTTAAAATGTCTGTGAAAAAAATGGCATATTTGGGAAGTTTTACCCTCAGTAATAATGGGCCTAACATTTTTCCCTTAGCATTGATAAGAGAGTGTTTTGGGTTCAGTTCTAAATGGTTAATCAACACTCAGCGAGCCTATCAATACTCTTGTCATGAGAAATGCAAAGAACACTCAAGAGCTTGTTAAGAATCAATATTTTCTTTATACATTATAATATCTTTATATAGATGCTTGAAATATGGTAAAATGAAAAGAGTATGTCCCTTTTACACATAAAAGCATTCACTCTCTCCACATCAGCATGGCAACAAAAGATGCATGAGTACACATGAGTACAGCTGTTCAGGCTACAGCTGTTCAGGCTCAGCGCAATACCCCAACTAGGTTTCAAAAAGAACTTCTGACGAAAACAAGCACTTTCACAAATTTCACACAAGTTGGGGGATTTTTCCCACTGGGGCTTTCTGAGATGGTTTCGGGGGGGTTGGGTTTTGTCTTTTTAAAGGAATCAGTTTTCAAAAGTGTTCTGAAATACAGAGAAAACCTCATTTCCCCTTCGAAAAAAGAGCTAGAAGTTGCACAAGGTAGTGTGAGAAGAACCTCAACTTTTGTGGGGTATTTTGTATTTCATTAAGAATGCAAAAACTCTGAGTGAGAATGAGGCCATTTTCATCTGAAGAGGTCTAAAACCATTAGTGAGTTTGTGTCAAACACACAATTTTTTCCTAGAAACTAAGGCAGTGTCTTCAGATATTTGTATTATTTGGTTCCCAGTTTATCTTAGGGGGTTTGTTTTGGTTTAGTTTATTTCAGATGGATTTCATTTGGTTAGGGTTTTTGTTTTGATTTAGTTTGCTTTTCTGCAAATTGTGCAGGGGAAGATTTTATTGTGGACAGTGATTTATTTTTTTTCTACATGTACATACCAATATTTTTCCTTGTGGTCATTTTCAGAAAAAGAAAAAAAACAATCCCCACATCCTGATTTACTGTTTTCTTTGTGACTTACCTGGGCACTTTTCTCTGCACATCCAAAAAGGAGAGCACCCTTGCTTCTGGAAAATGGTCACAATGCCTATTGCATCCTTATTAATACAGCAATTCCTTAACACAATGACAGATAAAAGAACTTTCCTTTTATTGAACTAAATGCTGGGTTTACATAAAATAGACTATAATTCAGAGTCTGTAACGTCTACTGAAAGGTTAGACTCGTTACCATCCAAATAGGCTGAGCTAATAAAAATTATATTTGTTACAATCCAAATAGATTAACCGGCCTTAAGGGCTTAGCTATGTATCACACTTTTCAATTTTCTTATAATTAAATTAACATAAAACAGACTTGACAAATAAATGACTGTATCAGAAACAGTTAAGCTCTATTTAACCAAAATAACTGTTCTATTTACATATACAGCAACCTGTGTCTATTTTGGGAGCTATAAGAAGCCTATCTAGTTAGCAAATCCTTGGGTGCCCACAGTCAGCTAACAGGCTTGGTCCCAGCCTTTCTGTGAATCACATATAACCTAAATGACAGATTTTGTGGTTTAGCTTCTGTGCTCCCTGTTGGTTCCCTCTCAACCAGATACCTTCTCTGATGGCCTGTCACACCTAAGCAATGGTCTTGAAAATCTTCATATGCAGAGTGTAGCTTTATTCACTGAGTAGCTCTTTTGACTAAACAATTTCAGTGGCATTACTTGTAGGATCATAGAATTGTTTAGGTTTGAACAGACCTTAAAATCATTGAGTCTGGCTGTTAACCTAGCACTGCCAAGTCCAACTAAACCATGTCTCTAAGTGCCACATTTACATGACTTTCAAATACCTCCAGGGATGGTGGCTCCACCACTTCCCTGGGCAGCCTGTTCCAATGCTTGACAGCCCTTTCAGTGAAGAAATTTTTCCTAATGTTCAGTCTAATCACTCCCCTAGTGTGACTTGCGGCCATTTCCTCTTGTCCTATCACTTGTTACTTGGTAGAAGAGACCAACACCCACCTCGCTACAGCCTACTTTCAGTGGTTGTAGAGAGCGATGAGATCTCTCCTCAGCCTCCTTTTCTCCAGGCAAAACAGCCCTGGAGAAAGGGGGGGTTTATGAAGCTAAGCACATGCGTAAGTCTTTGCAGGATAGTGATTTCAGTCTCTTCAACACATTTTCCCCATCCATACATACATCTGATACCCACATATCTAAGCTGAAAGAAGGTCTCTAGTAGCATCTCTTGAATGACAGCAAGCTAACTCTTTAATAGTTTTAGCAGTTTATTAATGAAGGCTGACCTTCTTAAAAATGCCCTGACTCTCCATAAACTATGTCTCTACCTATTAGCTTTCAGGCTTTCTTTTCTCTCTCTTCCATTCCACTGTAAATCCATAACTCTGAGGACCTTAATTTTCACCATGTCTCCTACTTACGTCTAAAAAGAGAGAATGAGATGCAAATATGACTTCAGCTTATAGTCTCCTATGCGGACACCCCTTTGGATGAAAGACCACAGGTATCACCTCAGTGGCTGGCAAGGGCACAAATATGAGACAGTGGATCAAGGTAGTCATTTTCCCTCTCGTTTCCCTTGAGAGTGTGTTTCTGTGCATGACTGAGCAAGGTTTTCCCTTGAGGAGGGCAGTTGGAAAGCTTTTCACAGTAGTGTTGTTTCCCTTTCTGGTGTGGATATTAAAAAAATGCTATGACCTGGCATCAAGGAAGAAGTTTAGAGAGACCATACCAGGTGTCTGTGATACAGGACATGTTGGACATGGTCATGTTTTTTGAGAGCTTTTTGTTTCACACTGTCACATGGTAAGAAAAACCAATGTGTAACCTGGTCTTGCAGAAGCTCTGAAACTCTAGCTGCTATGCTGTAGTGTGTGTGCGGTTTGGCAAATGGTAAAAAGAATAGTTTCTTCTTTCCATAAAGCCATGCAAAATCCACTTAAGTTTCTTAGGGCTTTGTGCTATAATTAACCATTCTGAGAGTGCTATTGTCTGAGGACTGTGCCTTTAAGCCCCTTCTCCTCCCTGTAGGACCTCACTCAGAGCAGACGAGTGCAAATGGAGTTGAGATCAGCAAGCTGGATACTTACATGCTTCTTTTGCCACTGCTTTTCTTGTACCTATTTTATGAACAATGGGCTTTCTATTGCAGAAATGATCAGTATTGCACCTCAGGTATTCTCCCTAAATTACAATTGCACTGCCTAGATCTAAGCTATAAATATCAATGTGTATCAGAGAAGCTTGCTTTAAAAAGAAAGAAAAAGAGAAATGGATACTATTTTTAAATGCAGCCTTAGAATCAGATGGCTTCATGCTGTTTTGATAAGGAGCTGAGTGGCACCGGCTGAGAAGGAGGTCTAAGCAGCAGCATAACCTTCTCTCCCTGCAGCCGGACTGGTAATCAGGAACCTGTGCTCCAACGGGTGGGAGGGGAACAAGGTGGTGATTATTGTTTTACCTAAGGCTTCCTCTGGGGAATTAACTGAGCTTTTGAAATTCACTTCTATAGGGCACAGTCTTCATAGGCTTCCTTTGTGCAGATTCACATAGCCTTTCCACACAACTACTGCAAGGGCCGGTAGCAAGAAAGAGGGCCACAGCTGTTCAAACACAAGTCTGAAAGGAGACCAGGTGGCCCTAACAAACCCCCCCATCCTGAAACTTATGGGTAACCCGGGATCAGTCTGGAGCAGAGCAGAGACTCGGTCCTGTGAGATGAAAGGTGGATGGCAAGGTTTCCTAAGCCAAGATTCAAGGTGTGGTTTTCATCCTTTTTTTCCCTTTCTTTCCCCTTCTGGGGCTTGGTTTTGGATTGCATTTAAACTATGGAAGATTCAGGGCAACAGGCAAAGCGTTAGGACAGTGCAAGGGCTATTGCAGTGTGGACCTCTTAGAAGGTGTTTTATAATATTCATTCTTGCTTGCCAATATGGGATTTACAAGGCCAGGGAAAAAAGAAGAAAAAAATTAAAAAGATGGAAAAAAAGCAATGAGGGGAGGACTGTGAAACAATATATCTTTTGTTCTTCTGCAAGCTGAAAGACATTGCAAACTGTTAACTCTTTAGGACTTCTTACACAGTTTCCTTTACACACCGTTTCCTTTACAAGCCACTCAACACCTGTCTCTAAACTATCCCTAGTTCTCTGCCTTCACCTTTGGTGAAACCCAACTGTATTTGGGTAAAAAGCAGAGCAGTGCAGTATACACAAACTCAGAGCTGCTCAGTAGCTCTACTTTGACTTCTGAGGTATTCTCTATGCTCCCTTTTCCTCAGCTTTATGTATTAAAGCTTATTTTTAACTAAAGCTATGATCCTAAGCTTCTTCACAGCCTCAACTAAGCTGTGTGATTCGTGTTTCAAAGCCTAATATTTTAGCCTCAAAAGCAGGATGAAATACTGTCATTTGAGTTTTTTAATGACTATGGACTAGTACATGCTTTTTCAGCTTTCCCTCAAAGGCTCCAAATTAGAATAAAACTAATTTCCACAGCACATGTAAGCCAATAAAAAGAGTATAGCAAGAGGAGGATACGGAGATGGAAGAGAATAGCATGGTACCGGGATTTGAGCTGAGTTTGTAGTGTATAATGATAAATTATGTACAAATATTATTACTATTATTATCATGTAGCATTATTCCATGCCAGCACTCTTTGCTAGTATGTCAGTCCAAAATGCAAAATTCTTTTGGTTTTCCCCCACTTTGCACAGTCTGAATAACGGGACTTATTTTGTGCAAGTTTTGCCCTAGGGTTTCCCTTCTCTGACTGGCAGATGAATATGTGGTTACAGCCTTCTGCTCTGAGCCTGTGGAGCCACCCAGCTCCTCTGCTGTGATGCTTTCTGTAGCATAATATTCATGTGGAGCTTTACAACAGAGAGGACAAGTGGTCATGGAAGCTTAGCTGGTGATCCAAAGCCCCCTGAAACCAAAGGGCACTCTCCCATTGGCCTCAGTGATGCCAATGTGCTGCCAAATTCTACTCTGGGAGGTAGAGGAGGGGGAAAACTGCGTGAGAAATTTAGGAAGGATGCAAGAATGGGGGAAATGGGTCAGGGAAGCTGAAAGGAAAGGAAAAAGGGAAGTGGGAGTGAGAGATGGTATTTAATAATAAGGGTCCATGGGAAATAAATTGCAGTAAGCACTGAGCAGTAAGAGTGAGGAGGTGGCCCTGCAGTGAGGATCTGTGAAGGCGATGGAGACGAACACAATGTCATGTCCATAAAGGAATGCAGATGAGACGTTTTCTGCACAAACCTGGAGGCAGAAAAATGAAGAGTATTCCAGACTTCCTGAGGTAAATTGGAGATTGTCTGAGGTATCTCTCCTGTGGATTTATCTTTCTGTTCTTGTCTTTGTGGCGCAAATCAGGAGTTGCCTAATTACCTACCTCAGCATGGGCAGAGTTAAAGAGAGAGGTCTTATTGTTCGGTGTCTTATCTCCAAGAACCTGAATAATCAAATTTTTGATGATGCAGCAGGCAAAGAACAAGTTACACAGTGTTGTGCAGCTATTTTTCCATGGGCTGTCCTGAGGAAATAAATACCGCAGCCAGAAGAGTGGCAAAGAGCTGCTGTAGTCATTTAGTTGCTTGACTCGTCCTTTTTATAAACAACCATAGAAAAACAGAATATCTCTGAGCAGAAATGGCATCTAAAGCATGTACATAGTCAAAGACATTTGATTTGCAGATGATGTCCCTTTGGAGTTCAAGGAACAAACACACACAGTTCTCTTTCACTGAAGAAAACAAAACAAAACAGTTGACCAGACTGTTGGGCTGTTCCTCGAGTTCTGCTAGTGCCATTCCTCTGATGTAACTGTGGTCTGCAAACCCGCTATACCACACTTGGCAATTTGCTGGGGTAGTTGTAAGCCGAAACTGAGCTTTCCCAGGCTGTGTCGGTCATCAGGTTTCAATGATCACCAATAAAATCATAGACACTTTATACAACAGAGGCATTAAGGTCACAGTCGCTTTTTTTGGAAGTATAGCATGCTTTTTAACAGCTAAATATTTTTTCTCTACTGTGTTATAAAGAGATAGAAGTCACAGTTAATGAAGGATGAAAAGATCTAGAATGATTTTTTTTCAGTTGCATAAAAACATAAGCATATCTTGGTTACAAGGAAAGAAAAAGCTGTGTGAATTATTTACTATGAGAAATGCAAAGAATAGTACTGAGTAAAAATAGTAAGTGCTATTCAAATGCAATAGAAGCCAGTAAAAGGCGGGTACTCGCATTTAAAAAGTTATTGTATTCATGGCTTCATTTATTTTGGTGGTGGTAGAATGTAAAGAACAAAATAAATTAGAACCAAAAATGGAAAAGATGGGATTAATATACAGCAGGGCTGTGAATGATTTGATTCTCTTCCCACAATGCCCCTCTCCAGCTTATCTGAACACTTAGCTATGTTTATTTCCATAAAGAATGCATTTTATTCTGAAGGAAGCTAGGATATGCTTTCTAAAATAAAGCAAAAACTTTATTAAAATTCAAAAGAAAAGTAAACAGAGATGATTTGAGAAGCTTTATTCATTTATTTGGGCAAACACTGCTAAAAACATTTAGGTGCACTGCGTGTTTAAAAAGTAATAAATAGCTATTGTGCTTACTTCATAAACTTGTCAGTGTGTCTTCATTTTATTTTCCTGAACAAACTGAATTTCTGTACTGCTCATCCCCAGCCAGTTAATAAATACATCACCCTAAAAAGTGCTGTGGTATTAAATTTACAGCAGATAAAATATGGATGAAGTTGCTGTGCTTCAGGTACGTCAACTGTGATTTAATATCTCTGACTACCCTTATGAGGAGTAAAAGATTACTAGGCTGCTCCAACAGCAAGATACTGACCTTTGCTCCCAAGTAACAGCCACTCAGCAAATAGTACCAAATGAAGAAGTAGAATAACATATAGATTTGCCATAAGAAAAAATTGATCTAAATCCATATATCAAATCTGCTGATCAGAGCTCTTCAGAAAAAGTACCTCATAATCTTTAGTGTGGAATTGCAAAAACTTTCAGTGGAAAAGAAACTGTGGGGCTTATTTTAAAGTAGAAGATTTCTTGGGGCAAGAGGGTTAGGTGAGTTCTATATCTGTACGTGTGGTATGTGGAGAGAGACATGTATACGTGTGTATATATATATATATGTGCTGCTTCGAGACATCTTCAAGTACAAAAACGTACACTGATCTATTAGATCATCAGGTAGTGATTTAGCAATCGGCCTTATCCCCACTTTTCCATTTTTCCATTAATTCTGTGAAAGAATGGAGAAAAATATAGCAATGTAAATGAAGGCAAAATTCCTCTGGGAAATCTCGTAAGTCTGATTTAATTTGTATCTTAAAAAAAAGTGATATCTAAAGGTGATAAAAATTTCCAAGAAGAAATGTTTGTTAGCAAAGAAAATAAATTCTTGTGATTTACATTTTGCCTTCAAAAAGGTGGGTGAGTGAAAAGGTGCTGCTCTGCACTTCAAAGCAAAAGCAAATGAAAAATTTTCAACAACAAAGCCAAAATATGAAACAGACAAATCACTCTGCTGAGTACTTTTTAACCTACAGTGGCACATGTTAACAAAGCAACCATTGTATATATAATATGGATTGGAAAGGTAATCTTTAAACGTGGAAGTAAAATAAGAAACTTCCCTAATTTGTGCTGATTAGTCCTACTTTAGGAGGTAGAACTTGATTTACAGTAGTAAAACCGGTAGATTTACAGCAGTATTAAACTTACACAGATAAGATTCTCTCAGGCCATTTTAAAAATATTTTAAAACTTCTTCCTCGAATACCCATAATTTTAACAGGATCAAATAAAATATATGCTTTGTATTTTGACAGTTATGTACATATTATAACTTGATGTCATAGGTAATTTCTGAATCCGATGTGTTTGTGTCCACACAAATAAAAGCCTTGTTCATTTCCCAGTTATGTGCAAGGTATTATTTTTAATAGGAAAGATTCTTTTCCTGAAGAGATGATTTGATTAACAAGTCCAAGAAAAATAGCGTGATATTTGTCTTAAATGTCTGCTGTGGTTATATTATGAATGGAAACCACGACCCCTAAAGATTATCGATGCATTTTTGTGAAAGCTGGATTTCTTTCTGACTAAAACTTAGAAAATAATGTGATTTAAAAATGTGGAAGCAGTGGCATTTGTTTCAAGATTCTGTTCAGGGTTTTCCTTTCAATTAAAACACACTCTTTGCTATTAAGATGCACTAGCTTGGTTGGACAAGAATGTGCATCATGCCCATCCTGGCCCAGATGTTACTCATTCAAACAGACATCAGCCCATAAACCTTTCTAAACAAGTGCTTTCTCCACTCTGATTGCACAATGGATTTTGTTGGGCAAGATGACATTTTCTTGAGTGACAGATGCTCGTGCTGCAGCAGTACCATGGACACTCATAATGTCCTTGCAGAGCAGCTGCTCCTTGAGGATTTTATACTGTTTTCTTTGTGTTTGTAATAATAAAGGGGGAAAAAATTACCCTTTATACTTGGAGGATTAAAAAATACACACAACAATGAGAACCAAGCAGGATTCAGAAAGTCTCAGAAACTGAAGATGTGCAGATACTGTGAACCTTCTAATGGCACAGCACTTCAAACAACATAAAAGTATTTTATTGGGCGTTCCTGCCCTGCCTGAACTGGTAGCAAAAAGCAAGCACAGAAGGGATCACAGGTGATGGAAGGAGTGAAAGAGGAAGAAGAAAGGATCATCGGCAGATAATCTGAGGGACTCAATTTCTTGCAAAATAAGGGGGTGGTTTCTAAAATTTATGGATGGTTCCTTAAATATTATATCTCTGCATCTGGACTTTTAACAAGCAAGAAGAGATCAGACTTTTTTTAAATATGCATTTTTATCATAATAAAAGAAATAGTAAGCAGCGATATCTGCTGTCAATGCATGTTAGTCTGAACGTTAGGAGTTACCACTGAACAATTTATTAGAAAACGGATTTCAAATTAATTTCAGAATAGAGAACTTCAGGAAAGCTGTTAGCACCCTAAAACAGAGGTAGGTAGGATCAAGCAGGATCTCTCAACTTGTCACTTATGTCTCTGGCCAACAGAGCGGTATTCCCCTGGTACGACCAACACGGTGTCAGTGACATCATGCCATAGCCCATTACAGCATTCCTGAGCTCAGATGGCTGCAATATAAGCTCATTGAGCTGTTCCCTGCATGTCATGGAATATGACACACCAAAAATATTCATAGAATTCAGATGAATATTTTTCTCGTTACTACTTGGGTGTCACTTCACACAGCTAATACCCAGCCTCAATCCTAGCCTATAATCAGCAGTTAAGACTCAGCCTGTGGTGCTTGTATGCTGATCAGTAGTGCTGACACGAGCAGACGGAGGCATTTCACTTTGAAATCCCATTTAAGAATATGAAAATGGGTTCCAATGTTGAGAAAACAGTGCTATCTTGGTGCCACAAACAAGATATTTTTTTGTTGGACTACCGTACTGAATTTGGTCCAGCCTAGTATAGACCCTCTCTCAAGGACATCCAGGTGAGATGAAAACCATCCCTGCTTTCTAGGGATCCTATGCAAGAAGGCACTTAAGACTGAGGAAAAAAAAAAACGTAGATGTCTAAAGCTAGCATAAAATATTAGCTGTTTGCCTAGGCAGGCCAAATTTAGGAGATATGACTTGCCATCTAGACCCTGCTGCTCATCCTGTCAAGTCAGACTCAAGAGCTGCTGGCCAGGAAATATAAGGTATTCATTGTTTTGCTGGTGCCTACAGCGAACGTGCCCTGTGGCTAACAAACAAGGTTCAGTTTTTAGAACCATCAAGTGTGTGAATAAACACTTTTTTTTAGAGAGGAAAGTTGATAAAAAACATAAAGTGGAAACATCTATCAAGGACATTATTCTCAGAAAATGACATCTGATCCCTCTTAATATTGCTAGAGAGTATTCCAGAGAATACTCCTTGGAAGGGATAGTCCAAATCCAAAAGGCTCTACTAGCATGCAGTGGTTAAATAGATCATGTCTAAATGTTTTGAAATCCATAGTTTTATTAGTGGTCTCATGAAGTAATAGTGAATCTGATACTGAAAATACAGCATCCACACAGTGTTATAGTTCCTGAAACTTCCCTGCAGGACAAAGGGCAGAGGGTGAAGAGTTGAAAGTGGGAAAAAGAGGAGTTTGGCATGGATTTTTTTCTTTAGCAGTTACAAAACAAACAGAAAATATGACAGAAATCTGGAAATCTGAGTCAGGGGCTTAGGAGCACGTGGGGAGATATTTGAGACCATGTTTACATGGAGGCAAAACCATATTAAAAATCTGAGGGTTCAAGGGCATCTGAGGGGACAGAAGTAATGAAAAGCATGATACACATTGTAAAGGGAAAAAGGGAGCATGGAAAACCTAGGCTTCTAGAAAGTAACATTGGGAGACATAGTAGCAGACATAATACAGGTTGGTTGAACCAAGGGGAAGTGAAAAAACCCTTTCGGGAGGTTGTAAACAGGATCTGAGAACTCACAGTCGCAGCAGGGGCTTTATTAGCAGGAAGCTTGCAGCGTGCTTGCCAGCTCTGGGAGATCCGGCTGCAGCACCAAGGACGTGGAGCCTCCTAATAAGCAGTGGGAAACTGTGTAGAAAAGCTCCTGGTTTTCCTTGTACCTAGATTAGGTACTCAGTATGCTCTTCTTAGCCTAAGGCCAGTTCCCTGCATAAGGACATCACAGCCCAGTGTCCAGAGAAGGCTGAAGGCTTAACCCAGATTTTATTCAGTGAGGATTGTTTGATAGCGCAGTCTCCTCCGTGGCTGCTGCTGAGAACCAAGCTCTGCCCATGCAGCCATATGCTGAAGGATAGATTCTGCAAGCTGCTGAGCACACCTGGGAACCCTTCAGACCACCTGAGTTCAGTGGGGTTTGTGAGTACTCAAATCCTCGCAGAAGTGATTGGCAGATGCCGGATGGCATCCTTAGAGAATATATGTTGCTGGATGTTCCTTCACCTCCTTATTAGTAGCAAATTATACCTGCAGCTGTCCAAGATTTTTTGACTCTTGCCTGTCCCATTCCTAATCAATTACTGATACATGTGTGTGCCAGAGGTGAAAAAGCATACTTATCCCTTTCCTTTTGAATATTGGGCCAAAAGACAAAGTTAAAGAAGGGGAGAAGTAGAGGGAAGATTCACAAACATTCTTGCAAATAAAATCCATTGATTTACTCTGCTTTTTGCTAATTCACAAAGATCTAGAAAAGTAAGAATTTATTCACAGGAATATTCTCAGAAAAGAGAAAGCAGAGCAAATCCTACCATGAATAAATATTCATGGGAGTATTTGTACTGGGAGAGCTCCCCTGGCTATTCTAACAGCCTTTTTTTTTTTCCCTGTGGCATGGCTCGAAATGATAGAATTAAGTAGTTTCAAGAAGTGAAAAAGGAACATGAATTACTAGTCAGAGAGAAGAGTATTTGCTGTTATTGCAGCCAGGAATAGTGAAGTTGTGCACCAGGCAGGTGACCATTTCACTTTACGACTGGTTTGCCTTCAGTTATGAGGCTGACAACTGGTGTTCCAGTGAAATATGGCACAAGTAGCTTACCTGCCTATGTGGTGTAAAACAGACTGAAAACTGGGGGATTATTCATTAGCTGTCCCAACACAAACTTTCCCTGTCCATGAAAGGCTAGCTGAGCATTTAGGAAGTCACCGTTTAGCTGATGCTGGACTCTATAGGTAGGAAATCTCCATAGGCTCTTTAAATCATTGCTGGAGAAGGTAATGTGTCAGTCATCCTAACAGGGACCAGGACAGAGATCTTGCCTGCCATGCCATGGCGGTATCAGCAGTTACAGAGCCTCCTCTTTCTTCCCCAGCCTGGTAAAATCAAAGTTTTTTGCCTGCACAGTGGCATGTCTCCAACAGTGAGGGCTTACTTATAACTTGAGAATTATGGGCTTCAAAACATTTCAAGAGTAGGAGAAGGAAGTGATCCAGCAGAGCTGTTGCTGCAGCCACTGCCATCCTTCTGCAGGAGCTCAGCTCTGGGGCTCTCTAATGGAGAAACAAGTTGTGTGGAGCCATGAGAGGCACCTCAGGGTTACCTGCCACTCCTTGACATGTATCTGCTCCCTAAATGCTGCCAGTCTCTGCTCAGCCTCTTGAATACAGACCACCACTGTTTTCACCCTCTGGTGGAAACTGCAGTGGCTGAAAAGGTGATGCAAGTCCCACTCAGACCCCTCAGCTACTGGCAAGGAAACCACAATGTGCTGTTGGTATCTTCAGCCCTGGTAGCTAAACCTTTCTGCAGTCATCAGTGAGGAGCTTGACCCCCTTGTCACTTTGACAAGGGGAGACCTGCTGAATGCCTATGTATGCATCCAAGTCTGACAGTTAAAATTTGGGACTGCAGTTCCAGGAAGAAAAAAACCTCCTCTTTCACCCTGACAGGTTCACACCTGCCTTACTTTTATGCACAGTTAGTAGCATTTTATATATTAGTGAAAAGGCTCAATTATATTTTGAGGTTGATTCTTAAAATGTAACTTTATAGAGAATTTTGTGGTCAAATATTAAAAAAAAAACCCCAAAACAGCCAAGACCAGAAACCTTACCAGTGTTGACCATATGCCTGAAAAGCTAACAGCACCCAATATACAGTGTGGCACTTTGTCCTTTCATTATGCATTTTCAGTAAAAACAACAAAGCTGAGAACCAGTGCTTACTTGACTTTGATAGCACTTTTATTTATTTATTTTCCTTCCAGTTTTTCACCCTTGATGTATCTCCTAAGACTGTGAGCAGGATACATAGTGTTTCATATTCCAAGTGCTGAGACCTATCTATCAAAAGCTGACTGGAGTGGGTGGTGAAATACAGTAGGAGGTGGCTAGCTACACAGTTGTACTATTAAATTACTGTCTGTCCAAGGAGAGTAATCTCTTGTTTCAGCAGCAGGTACTACTACCAGAGACCGTAAAAACCTCAAGCACTCTGAAATAGGCTGTCATATGGAGCACCATAAATTACATCAGTCAAATATTCCATCATTCATTCACTCTGCGGTCTTACAGTGGGATGAATAGTCTGCTCAAGGGAGAAAAACAACCACCAACTTTCTGATTCCTTTTCTATTTACTTTCTGAGAGAGCTTCAAGGGCCACTTTTCTATGGGAAGTTTTAATTAACCATAAAATATCATTTTCCATTTGCATAGCTGCAGGTTTCAGGGACCACACATGTTGCTCCCCAAAATGCAGCAGAGGTGCGGAATTTTCTTTTTCTTGAAGTGCAGCTATTGTTATCCACCTTTTTATTAAGAAGTTTAAGAAATGCAGCATCAATGACTTCCTTTTCATCTTTGTGGAACAGAACATTTGACAGTAAGTTAAAATCCTAAATAAAATATGAAAGCTGCCAGCACATGCCAAAAGTCTCTCGGAGAGCATATATGAAAAGTTGCTCCTAAGACGCAAATGTCACTAATACCATATGAAAATTGCAAAAAGGTATATGAAAGTCACTAATGTGACATGAAAGAACAAAAGTCTTCAAATTATGTGAAAGTTGCTGTTCCGATATGTTACCCTTACTGTTCTAGTTACTTTCTATCCTATCTTATTAGCAACTCCCGTTTCAAACTAATCTTTGATAAAAGTCTTATTATATTAACAGTTTTCTTCAAGTATCAGAAAATTGTATTTCCAGTTGCACTGAGTGAAGTGTGACCTCATTAGCAGACTTTTGTATCGATGCACGGGTTTTTTACTCCCTTTCCTTCAGAAAATACATGCATTCCTGCAGCCACACTATCTGCTTGCTTTGTCTTTATAAAGGTATACACTGACTACGCTTCCCAGGAAAGGTTAAGAGCAGACTCAAAGTAGGTTTTTGGAACGGAGATTTCCGTCACCTGTATGTTCTCAGTCCACATTGCTAGCTATAGAGCTGTTTAAAAATATAGTACCATGTTTAGGAAGAGCCACGATCTTTAGGAAACCCTATCTAAATGAGAGCCTGAGCCCACAAGAAGATGCCACACGTGTTTGAGTTCTCCTTTCAGTGGAGAGCTCTGGTGCAGCTCAAATCCATATTTGAGCGTGGGCGGGGAGGGTGTGGTGTACATTTTTACTAATCCTTTACAGACAGTATTCAGTTAATCCTTACTTCTGCAATCAGAGATGAGTGTCCTTGTGGATACCTTGAATGACAGTGAGACCTCATGAATGCATAAGAGCAGGGCAGCATGAAGCTGAGTTCAGGGTTATTAGTACTTCAGAGCTGTTTCTCTACAAACCAGTGCCTGTGGAAGTGTCAAAGCTGAAATGATCTAGAACATGGACATAATGGACCTTGGGCTATATGGGTCCATTGATTTGGAATATATTTTTATCAGCCGAAAGTCTTATTTCTTCTTTTCTTTTTGAAATCTTCTGTGAAGGTGATGAAATACATTGCATTGCTACTTCCAGCTGCTGAAGTCCTGTATGTCTCCCATGTAACTCATGCAAGCAAAACACCAGGTCAAGCATACTCCCAGGGGGTCAGGATGCTAATGGGAGATGAAAACATGAATAGATGACAAACATTTGTAGTGCAGATGTCCTGGCTCCATATGTAGGCCAGACCTGACCTCTGCAGACTGTGATGGGGTGGCTGTATTCCCCCACAGTGCAGTACTCAATCTGTATGGTGAGCTTGAAGAAAGACACTGTCCACAAGTGAAATGGCTGTTGAATACCATGTGGTAAAGCCCTGTCTTGAGATGCATCAAAACAAATCATCAAGTGACATTAAACATTGCATCCTATCAAGCATCTTATTAACAGTTTCCCCTTATATTTGGTTTTGATTGTGGGAAACAGCAATTAAACTCTGTAAATGCACTAGTTACACATCAGGTGACTGTTCCTAAGCAAGAACCTATAATTTGCCCCCAACAGACCCTTCTTCTTTGATTATTGGTCAGAAGATATAATGCAGTTTGTACATTTAATAACAGTTTGGGTATACTGCTAAAAGATGAAGTTATTATAACACTGTGTATTTAAAAAAAAAAACAACTTTGAAGTTAATAATCAAAAATTAGAGAAAGGATATCTTTTAATTAATTTCAAACCCTGGATTGAGTATTAAATAGAAACATGAAAGAAAGATTTCCAGTTGGAAGGGCTGGTAGCTGAAGAGTCTCCACTCTCTTGAGGATTACCATTTAATTTTAAACATTGATTTAAAATAAATGATGGTACAGTCCCCAAGGAAAGATGTATTTCAGTTGTAAACATAAGAGTGATGTATAATAAATGAAATATATAACATTCTCCTTGAGGAATTTTTTTTTACTTTATTGTGCAATCATGCTATGGGAATTATTTATACCCTTTAACTTGAGTCTCAGACAAAAGCTATAAGGTATCTTTCTTTAATCAGCTTTTCCTTTATTTATATGCCTGTATTTACATTTTTGAAAATTTGTCTGTGGTATCAGTTGTTCTATCACCAACACTTGTGACGGCATGTGATAGATGGAGAAGGTTTACACCGGATTATCATCTGACTGACAAGGGTCTCATACCAGTACTGACCAAGTATCTCATCTTATAGAAAGCCTCATAGTTCCCCATCCCACAGCCAGTTTTCTCACCTAACTCATCATAGCCCATGCAGCCTTTCTCATTCATGACTCTCTTTGTCAGCTCTTCACTCTTTTGCAGTCCTCCCATTTTCCGATTCTCCTTCCTAAATATTAAGATATATTGTACCTTAGTTCTAGGAGAAGCAGCTTTTCCGCTTCATTTGTTTTGTGTTCTGTCAGCATCTGGGTGAACACAATAATTAATTATGAATAGTTGTTTCAGTACTTCTTCTAGGGAATTTGCTTTTTTCTAGATGTTCCTATTTCACTATATTTTCTTTTCGTTTTTTTTTGTTTTAGAAAAAAAACCAAAAATGACTGTCAGGTTTATCAGACAAAAGTTTGGTTTAAGCAATTCTCTTTTTAGGGAAAACTTATGCCGTAGCGACTTAGCTCTGCAGATCCGTTTCTACGGTTTCAGGGCTTACATTAATCCAGCTAAAGGACAAAGACATGTTCAGTGGCATAGCTGTCCAGTCAAGACTCCATCTCCTGATCTTCTAAATCTCACCTTTCCTGAGAATTTCTTGGCTTTGAGTGTGAAAACAGAAGCACTCTCGAAGATGTTCAGGAGGCACTTTGAAACCAGAACAGTTACTTCTTAACAGGGTCTGGTGGTTCCTGTATCCTGTAAGAGACGTAGCTAGTACAGTGTGAATGCACATTCACCTGGATGATGTCTTCCAACAATTCTTGCTTCCTCTGCCCTCTTTTGTAAAAGTTCAACATTTGTTGTTTTCAGAAGGCAACTACTTACTTTTTGTTATTGTTTGGATACTACTGCATCCTGTTGTCCTTACAGAGTGTTTTTGAATCAGAAATGCATTGTAACTACATTTAATTTGACACAGCGAAATGGAAGGTGAATAAAGAGATAGGAGATGGAGCGTGTTTCCTAATTAATTACAATGTTAATAACATAATTATAGTTTTGACATAATACTCAAGGATTAGTCATGTCTCACCATGAAAATGCTTTTGCACACAAAGCCACATGTGGAGGGTTGCTTTCTTTGAGCTCATCCTACACACTAGGCTTTTGGGTACTTGGCAATTTTTTCTTAAATGGAGTTCGCAGTCAAGTTAATAATGTGGGCAAAACAGAAACTCCTTACCCTATTCGCCACACTTAGACCACTGAACAGTATTTTTCATAGTAAAATGTGTTGCTGTGTGACATATTTAGACTATCGGAGCAACAATATTTTCACTGAATGTGTGGCTGGAAGATGTGAGCTCCCATGGGCGTCTTCAACCATCCTCATATTTGCTGGAAAGGCAACACAGCCAAGCACCCGTAGTCCAAGAGATTCCTGCAGAGCACTGATGATAACTTTCTGACACAGATGGTGGAAAAACCAACAAGGAGAGATGTGCTACTGGACCTTATACTAATAAAGAAGGGCTGGTCAAAGATATGAAAGTTGGGGGCAGCCTTGTCTGTAGTGACCATGAGATGGTGGAGCTCAGGATCCTGCAGGGAAGAAGCAGGGCAATAAGTATGATTGCAACTCTGGACTTCGAGAGAGGTATCTTTAGCCTCTTTGAAGACCTACTCATAGGAATCCCATGGGCTAGGGCTCTAGAAGGTAGGGGGGCCCAAGAGAGCTGGTTGCTATTCAAGCACCATTTCCTCCAAGCTCAAGATTGGTGCGTTTCTATGAGGAAGAAATCGAGCAAAAGAGGCAGGAATCCTGCTTGGATGAGCAAGGAACTTCTGGAAAAACTCAAAGGGAAGAAGGGAATTTATAGCGGGTGGAAAGAGGGTCTGGGCCACTTGGGAAGAATATAGAAATGTTGTCAGAGTATGCAGGGACACAAGGAAGGCTAAGGCTCACTTGGAATTAAATCTGGCAAGGGATGTCAAAGACAACAAGTAGTGCTTCTTCAAATACATCAGTGACAAAAGGAAGACTAGGGAAAATGTGGGCCAGCTGCTGAATGAGGTGGGTACCCTGGTGACAGAGGATTCAGAGAAAGTGGAGTTACTGAATGCCTTCTTTGCTTCGTCTTTATTGCTAATGTTGGCCCTCAGGAATTCCAGACTCTGGGGGCAGGGGAAGAAGTCTGGAGACAGGAAGAATTTCCTTCGGTCTAGGAGGATTGGGTTAGGGATCTTTTAGGCAAACTAGACATTCACAAATCCATGGGCCCTGATGGCATGCACCCACAAGTTCTGAGGAAGCTGGCATATGCTATTGCTAAGCTACTCTCCATCATCTTTGAAAAGTCGTGGAGGACAGGAGAAGTGCCTGAGGACTGGAGGAAAGCCAATGTCACTCCAATCTTTAAAAGGGGCAAGAAGGAGGACCCAGGAAATTACAGGCCAGTCAGCCTCACCTACATCCATGGAAAGGTAGTGGAACAGCTCATTCTGGATGCCATCTCTAAGTGTGTGGAGGAAAAGAAGATTATCAGGAGTAGTCAGCATGGATTCACTAAGGGGAAATCATGCTTGACTAATCTGATAGCCTTCTATGATAGAGTGACTGGCTGGGTAGATGAGGGGAGGGCAGTGAATGTTGTCTACTTTGACCTTAGTAAGGCCTTTGACACTGTCTCCCACTGCATCCTCATAGGTAAGCTTAGGAACTGTGGGATAGATGAGTGGACAATGAGGTGGGTTGAGAACTTGCTGAGGGACAGAGCTCAGAGGGTTGTGATCAGTGGCACAGAGTCCAGCTGGAGGCCTGTGACCAGCAGTGTTCCCCAGGGGTCAGTACTGGGTCCAGTCTTATTCAACATATTCATCAATAACCTGGATGAAGGGACAGAGTGCACCCTCAGCAAGTTTGCTGATGGCACAAAACTGGGAGGAGTGGCTGACACACCAGAAGGCTGTGCTGCCATTCAGAGAGACCTGGACTGGCCGGAGAGCTGGGCAGAGAGGAACCTAATGAGGTTGAACAAGGGCAAGTGTAGGGTCCTGCACTTGGGGAGGAATAACCCCACGCACCAGTACAGGCTGGGGGTTGACCTGCTGGAGAGAACCTCTGCGAAGAAGGACCTGGGAGTTCTGGTGGATAACAAATGGACCATAAGCCAGCAATGTGCCCTTGTGGCCAAGAAGGCCAAT